>NC_057795.1:88775838-88776355 GCF_018294505.1 Triticum aestivum | reverse complement strand
CCGCACCCCGCGCACCCTACCCCGCTCCACCGGCATTACTGTTTGATGATATTTTTTAAAAAATTATTACTGTCTTATAAAAAAAATATTACTGTTATGATTTAAACAAGTTTGAACATATTTAAACACAAATAAGTATCAAACAACTTTTTAAATGCTTAAAAAAATTGTGGAGCCTGGGAGTCGAACCCAGGACCTCCTGGTGTGAGAACTGGCTGTTGACCAGTCAAGCTAGTAGAGGGGACTTGATGTGGATCAGTTCTGGTGGTAGATAACCTGTTGGCTCGAGCAGAAATCAAAAAAAATACTAATGGCATACCACGGTGGGGTGCGCCATTAGTATGGATGTACTTATGGCGCACCGAGGGGTGGTGCGCCATTAGTATTGTGCCCGGCCCCACCCATATTCCCTCCCCGGCCCCTCTCTCTCCCTCGCCCTCGCCCTCAATCCCCTTCCCCTCTCCTCTCCCGACGCCGCTGCCCCGCTGCCTCGACGCTGCCCCGCCGCCCCGACGCC
>NC_057795.1:88775164-88775798 GCF_018294505.1 Triticum aestivum | reverse complement strand
AGTCCACCGGCCGGCGTCGTCGACCCCCCGTACCCTCGATTCCCCTACTCAACCGCCGCCGCCGACCCCCCGCACCCCGCGCACCCTCCCCCGCTCCACCGGCATTACTGTTTGATGATATTTTTTAAAAAATTATTACTGTCTTATAAAAAAAATATTACTGTTATGATTTAAACAAGTTTGAACATAATTAAACATAAATAAGTATCAAACAGCTTTTTAAATGCTTAAAAAAATTTGTGGAGCCTGGGAGTCGAACCCAAGCCCTCCTGGTGTGAGAACTGGCTGCTAACCAGTCGAGCTAGTAGAGGGGACTTGATGTGGATCAGTTCTGGTGGTAGATAACCTTTTGGCTCGAGCAGAAATCAAAAAAAATACTAATGGCGCACCACGGTGGGGTGCGCCATTAGTATGGATGTACTTATGGCGCACCGAGGGGTGGTGCGCCATTAGTATTGTTCCCGGCCCCACCCATATTCCCTCCCCGGCCCCTCTCTCTCCCTCGCCCTCGCCCTCGATCCCCTTCCCCTCTCCTCTCCCAACGCCGCCTCGACGCTGCCCCGCCGCCCCGACACCGCTGCCCCGCCACCTCGACGCTGCCCCGCCGCCTCGACGCGACCCCGCCGCCCGGACG
>NC_057795.1:88760883-88774494 GCF_018294505.1 Triticum aestivum | reverse complement strand
TCTCCCCCACTACAGTGTACTTTTTCAAGTACTATGAATTACGTGGAGTTTGTGGTAAACATGTTTGTACCCATAATGTGATCACAAGCTTCACAAGTGTGTCCTTGTAAATTGTTTCAAGGCATCTTGAAAGTTGTAGCAAAGATTGAGTAAAATGGAATTCTAAACATGTATCCGTACTTCTGACAAGAATTCTAAATCTGATGCATTTACTAGCAAGAATTGTGAATTGTCATCTTTGTATTGCAGAAGCTTTTAAATTCTTTAGCATGTGTTTCTTCAAGTTTGGTTGTTCCTGCTGCATATGCCCAGCTAATAGCATGGTTTAGCTTGTACCAAGTGCTTCGCTAAAATTTGGATAGTTCCCCACCTACTAGCTCTTTGTGGTGGCTTATTGGTGACTTGTCATACTTGTATCTTTGAACTAGGTTGATATGGAACCGGGTTGTTCATTTTTCCGCATCTCTATGCTCATGTAGATATCTTTAGGGATGAAGTCCATGTCCTGTGCCGTGACAGATGTATTTACAAGAGCTGTTTTATTGCTCAAAGATCAATGTGGAAATGGAATCATAATTCTGAGCTATTTTTGTAGAGACACTGATAAGATGATTCAAACTGCAATGCCTTGATACTGAAAATAGTTAGAAAATCTCTGTTTGTGCCAAAAAATAACCCCTTTCTCCTGAAACGTTGATTAATTTCCGTTTCGGTTGAGAAATGGGGCACTCCTAGGTCAAGAAAATTAGCAAAGGTCATGCCCAATTTTCTTGACCTAGAAGGTGCCCAATTCTCAACCGAAATAAAAATTAATTTGCTTTAGTGGTTGGATTAGTTTAGTATTTTATTCACACACTCAGACACCCTTGCTTAATTTGCATTGCATACTAGCTAGATAGTTTAGTATGGTCAAACTTTATCTCAAAATAAAAGGGGTGTAATGAATCCGGACGAAGGGAGTAGCAGTCAGTCAGTGAGTGAAAGCTTTAGGTGGACACGCCGCAAATCCAGAGGCATGTATGCTACTGGTCATCAGGGTTTTCATTTTCTTAATTTATTATTGCACAACAAGTGGTCCAGATGCAGTAGTATAGTATAGCTGCCAGATGGATTAGTTTAGCTTAACAAGTCCACAGACTTTTTTTTTCTCTAGGAAGAAATTATACTGTCTGAAGTCTGAACTCCTCCTCAAAAACAAAACAAAAAGGAGAGGTAATGCCCGAAACCGCTGGCCCTGTCTAGATTCTTGCACACGACGACCAGCTTTTTAAGAAAATAATATAAAGCTGTAATGTTTTTAATTATCAATGGCATGACATGACATTGGTCTCTACAAATGTATGTATGTCTGGTACACGCTGACTGCAACATACTTTGTTGTAGAAGAAAGAAAGAAAGAAAGAAAGAAAGAGGGGTTCAGAGGAGACAATAAGCTATCTGCAGCTTAATTTGCATTGCATACTAGCTAGATAGCTTTTGTTTTTCAGGACCAACCGAACAATACATACATATACCTGTAGGCACCAGCTTAATTTCCAAGGCAGGACAATTACTTGCTTCATTATATTCATCCATCCATCCATTTTGCATCATGTACAGAACCAAAAATAATCGCAAAAGCCTTAGTTCGAAGCGGATGAGCATTCTATTCTCAGGCAGCAAAGGCATTCTCAATACATGTTGGTGAATGGCAAAACCTACAATTTCTTTGTTTGTTGCAAAATGAATGATCCGAAAGAAGATATCAATAGCCTTTAAAGCCACCCAATTGTTTGTATACACAACATGAATCGCAAAACTTACAGTGTTGAAGATGATCAGAAAGAAGAGGACAAGTCAAACCTTCAAATAGATCAGATCAGCTAACAGCTACTGCAATTCGCCTGCCTTGACCTCGAACTCTTCTCTGGTTGATAGTATCTTCACACGAACCATGCCTCGCTCCCACTCGGATTTCCCAACCAAGATCAGCCTGCTAGCGTTTATCCTCTCCGCGTGTTTGAACACCCTGCGGTGTAGTAAAAAGTAATTACAGATACACTCACCCACATAAGTATTCAACACAATGAAAAAATAGTACAAATTAAGGAAAGGCAATGCCATTTCAGACGCTTGTCTTCTAAAAAGAAGAGTGAACTTTCTAGATACACCCCTCAAGAACTAGGTTACCCTGAGAACGTGGACTTGGACCTTAGCAACAACACACTAACAGGTTCTATCCCAAAACACCTAGGCAATATCACAAACATCTCTCAATTGTTCCTTGACAATAACCAACTTTTTGGCGACATTCCTCGAGAATTAGGTTATTTGGTCAACTTAGAGATCTTGTTCCTTGACAATAACCAACTTTTTGACCAAACTTTGTTTCTATTTAGAGAGAAACATGGCCCACAACGATGAGGCCAGGGGTTCGGGCGGCAAGGCATTCTGGGAGCTGTCCCAGGAGATGGAGGAACAACCTCACTTGTATGAGGCCGCCGCCTTCCCCACCGATCCTGAGACCACGGATGGTGCCGCCGAGGATGACCACACTGATGCCACCACTGATGGTGCCGCCGAGGATGCCACCACTGATGATGGCGGCGCATGCACAGATGGCAGCCAACCGAAGAGGCAATGGAAGGACCGGCGCCCGATCGTGCTCCGCACCCTCAAGGAGGAAGTTACTGAAGTGGACTCCAACAGGAATCCAACGGCGCCCGAACGAATAGTCAAGGGGTACTCACTTTAGCTCGGGTGCATTGTCCGGAGCACCATCTCGATCAACACCGAGAACCTGAGGCATCCTGACCGAGGGAATTTGCGCAACCTCCTCTTCACGAAGCTGCACGAACGATACAAGTTCCCCGCTGAATTTGCAAACACAAGCCTCAAAGGGAATAAAGTGAACAATGCTTCCCTCACGAAGATGAGCAAGGCCCTATCTACTTGGAAAAGCAATGTGAAGAGAATGATCGAGAAAGGTGAGAGTTATCAGAAGATCAAGGAGAAAAATCCTTCGATCACCGAAGATGACTACAACGACTTCAAGATCAATTGCTCGAGCACCGCAAGCTCCCAATCAAGTGAGTGGGGGAAACAAATGCGGGAGCTGAACATAGGGGAACACACACTCGGTCCCGGCGGTTACAGAGTGGTGGAGCCTATATGGGACAAGGAGGAGGCGGACCGTGCCGAGCAAGGCCTACCGCCCCTCTTCGATAAATACGGTGACAAGCAGACCAGGAACTTTGTCAGGGCCCGGTACAAGAAGCACCCGAAAACAAAGGAGCTTACCACGGATCCGAGGACCAGGCAGCTTGAGCTTGTTCTGGTAAGGAATACACCCCCGCGTAATTAGCTTCATATGGTTGCATTCTAATTAATGAAGCCAAATTTCTAAATGGTTCACATTCCTTCCGCAGGCGACTGAAAGCAGTAGCGCGGGGTCGACTAAGAGCAACCCTTGGGACACCACTCTAAATAGGGGGTTGAATGTAATGAAGAACAAGGATAAGCTCAGTAAGCCGACGTCAGCTGGTCGTGTGGCCGGCAAAGGCTTGTCGACAAAATGGGGGTCATACTATACCGCTGGTGTGCGGAAGGAGAAAAAGACCAGCTCGGAAAGCCAGGCATGAGAGGTTCAAGAACTCAAGGCACAGGTGGCGCGGATTCCGGAGATTGTCCAAGAGCAAGTGGAACAACGACTCGGAGCGACGATCACCGCCATTGTGCCTACCTTGATCTCGGGGTTGAGTGCGTGGATTGCAGGCGACCAACAGGGGCCGCCCCCGATTCCTAGCTTCACGGCCAGCAACTCGCATAATGCAATGGCGGGGCCATTGGTGCCTCCGGCGGAGGCGACATTGGTGTCTCAGACGCCGGCACGGGAGCTTAATGCACCCGGGTGTACGCCGGCCGGCACCTCTGCAGCAAGCGGCACCTCCGTCAACTGCACGCCCGCCGTTGGCGGTGCGTCGACATTAGCCGAGCTCGACGCCATCATCACGGTAACTAATTAAGCCTCTCTTGGCCGAGGACTTCATCTCCTTGCCTTTGACTGGGCATCCCTGACGCCCTACATGTTTTCGCAGGGCGCCGCCGACGTTCCGTGCACTCTCCTCCACTTTGTGAACAACGAGTTGGTCGATGTCGCCAAGGGCAAAATTGTTCAACCGGGCAACCCCTTGTTCCACGGTACCCAGATGCCACCCAACTTGTTTAGGGTTCAACTGGTTCGGGTGCTGCCAGGCTGCGACGACTTGTTACCTCCGATTCGACCCATCGGGACTGACGATGATGACGTGATGACCCTCAGCGCCTGCCTGAGCTGGCCCCTGCTTTGGCCGAAGAGCCAGATTCGTTTGGGGGCGGGGGACACCACCCCAAAGACAACACCGCCAGTCGTGCCGGCGCCAAGTCGGCCCCATGGCAAGACCGCCGCAACGGTGCCGGACATCCCTATGCCACTGGATCCAAACATGCATATGGCACAGGATCAGAACGACGACGACGACGACGATGATACATTTGGCAACGTCGATCAGTACTTTGCCGATCATGGGTACGATGGCGACTTCATGGGGCCTCCTTCTCAAGAACCAAACCCAACAAAATACGTGTGCGATCTAGCTGGTACCGCGGAGAAGCCAAGTTGCAACAGGCGCCGTCTAGCGTTCAGCTCTCAGGAGATGCCTCCAGCTGCCGACTTCACTGAGCCTCAGATAGGCGAGGTGCGAAATATTATCAGCCCCAACACACTCAAGAAGGCGGTCTGTGAGCAGAACTCGGTCCCATTACAGGAGAAGAAGAAGGCACACAAAAGAAAGACTAAGAAGGGTGCGAGCCAGCCGGCACCGAGTACGATCCGTGCTCAGGATGGGCCACCTTCACCACAGGATATCTCGAGGAGGGTGCATGTGGCGGGTAGGGCGATGCTACCGACAAATATGCTCAATGCTGCAACCGGTGCTATGCGGAGTCTGCATGACAGTGTTCTTTGTTTGGAGAAGAGGCGTCTCAGAGAGAAGGATGTGGCATACCCGGTTTTCGCGGCCAAGGTGCCAGAGGGCAAGGGCTTTGTGGATAACTCCATCGGGCGTACGATCGTCCTATGTTTTGATGACATCCACGCTATGTTGAACCTTCATCCGCTGCACTACACCTTCGTTTGGCTATTTTCGCTGAGTATGGAGATGCAGATCATTCGCGACAAGACCCCGGACATTGTGATAGTCGACCCCTTCTACATGCGTGCCAAGATCTTGGGCAACGCTGGGGACCGGCAAGTCGCGAGTTCTTACCTCGAAGGCGTCATTCTGGCAAACCAAGATAAGGATAACTTCCTCGTGCCTTACTTTCCCGAGTAAGTCCTCCCCTCAACCGCCCCATAACATATGAATTCTTAGATTTCGATCATTTTTCTTTTAACATTCCATGTTTTCTGCAGTGACACACGTTGCACGCTCATCCTCCTAAGCCCCAAATATTCCATGGCCACGTATTTCGACCCGGACCATCAGTCGAACGTAGACTACACGAATGTCAATAAGGTTCTTGATGATGTTCTCCCCGGCTACGTCAAATCTGGAGGCACCTTCACCAGGCCTATTCGTAAGTACGGCAAGCACGCGTTCTCCCACAATACGACGTTCTGCTGCGTCAAGCAGCCGCCTGGCGGTCAGAAGGGTGCCTACTACACCATACATCACATGCGGGCGATCGTACGGGACCATCATCAACTTCTGCTACCGAGTAAACTCAAAGATTGGGCAAAGAGCGTGTCGGCAATCCAGGACGCGGACCTCCGACAAGAATTCTTTCGCATCCAGTCGGAGTTTGCGGAAATCATCCATCAAGATGTCCTTCGTACCTCGGGGCAGTTCTACCTCAACAATCAACCGTCCAACAGTGACATCGACACAATGCTACAAATGCAGGCTGACAACGACCGTTATTTCATGACTCCCACGATAGACGGCGGCTTCATCCACGCTCCGGTCCCTTGAGTCGAGTCGAAAGCAGTGATGCTGTGTCTAGTTCTGAAACATCGATTGGCTCATGTTGTAATTAAACTTTAATGAACTTGTAGTATGTCTCTTTGGTTTTGAGAGTCGTTCAACTTAGATGTAATCGATGCTATTAATGTCTTGCTTTTCTATTCTGATCGTTATGTTGCTTACTTATATATTGCTTATGTATTGTCTGTGAATTGGTACTAACGTTTCGTTTGGCTAGTGCATAGCGATGCCGACGTATGTCGTGTACAAGGGTAAGGTTCCCGGAGTCTACGATGACTGGGAGGAGTGTCGGAGACAGGTTCACCGATTCAGCGGTAACAGTTACAAAGGGTACACCACTAGGGCCGAGGCCGAATCTAGATACGCCCGCTCTCTAGCGGGAGAGGTGAGGGAGCGTTTGAGGAACCAGATGAAGACGAGTTTCATCGTGATGATGCTCATCGTGATGACCGCAACTCTCTTCTATGTGATGGTAGTTTAGATGATCGATATCGACTTGTAATGTGAAGACAAACTCGCTACTCGCGGTCTCGAGACTTGTAATATAATGTTCTATCTTTGTTCGGTCTTTTCAATTCGGAGACTAATATGATGAATTGTATTCAAAGACTAATCTTCTATTGTATTCGATGAATCTGTTGTTGATGTGTGCTGTCTATATTTTGTCAAATTATACATTTTGTAACCTGTGCAAAAAACAGAAAATAAAAAATAAAAAAAACCTAACATACATACTAATGGCGCATCACATGACAGTGCGCCATTAGTATGACAAAGCATACTAATGGCGCATCATAGGAGAGTGCGCCATTAGTATGCCGCGGTCACTAATGGCGCATCCCGTTGTGGTGCGCCATTAGTATGCCAAAGCACCTGGGTATACATGGCCCCTGGGAGGCATACTAATGGCGCACCCTGGCCTATACTAATGGCGCACCAGTGGTGCGCCATTAGTATACCAGATACTAATGGCGCACCAGTGGTGCGCCATTAGTAAAAATTACTAATTGCGTGCTAGTAATGGCGCACCACTGATGCGCCATTAATGTCCAAATTAGGTGCACCATTAGTAGGGGTTTTTCTAGTAGTGCGGCCGGCTCTTTTCAAGACACCCTGCTTGCTGATGCCCGATCCTCGCAGGTGGCCCAGACACCAACTTGACGATCCTATGAAGGTTGCCGTGGTGCCCCTCGACATGCTACCACTACCCATCCACCTGTCCTTCATGCGCGGCCACTACTGGGTGAGCATGAAGGCTAACTGGATCGTCCTCATCCACCACACCGGTAGTCCGTGGCGTCTCGTGGATATCTATACCCAGCGAGAGATCACCCTTCCATCGTTGGATACCGCCAACATCGAGCCTCGCGGCCCGCCAGACACTCCTGCCTACTATGCACGAGACACGTCAAGCTTTTGGCTCGACCTCTGTTTGCAGAAAGTTGTAGTCTGCGAAGTGCCCACACCATCAGAAGACTACATGGATTACAAGCTCATTGCCTTGTTCAACATGGCATTAGTCTATCTGGAATCCGGTCGCCATACATGGTTATGGCTCATCATCAATCCTATGGAGGTAACATTTCTGTCTGATGCCATAATGCACGATGGCATCATTTACACGGTCGACGCACAGATTGGCTGCCTATACTGGTGGAATCTATCGTCGTGTAATTGTTCTATCTCATCTCATCTTTACCTTATGAATACGACTGCCTGTTCATTTGTTACAAATTTAGAATGCATAGCATGTCTATAACCACATCATTGCTATATGTTCCTCTCATTTCCTAGATTTTTATGACCACACATGTTATTGTTAGAGTTGATATGAGAACAATTGGCATCTAATGATTGTTAGAATACATATTATGAGCATAACATCATGATTGATATATGTTACTCTCGTTTACAAGATTTTTATAACAACGCATGTTATTGCTTAGAGTTGATATGAGAATAGTAGTAGTAATTGCTATGGTAGAATATGAGTAGGCGCTGTTATAGCTGTTTTCCTCTCATTGTTACATGATTTTTGAACCATGACATGTTGCTAGAATATGAAAGCCATTGGCTTATTTTTTTTAACTTGGGATATGATTATGACCACGGCATTGCAATTCTCTGTCTATGATATGTGTCACTGTTATAATAATCTTAATTCCACACATACTCTGAACATGATTGTTTATTTTTGTCCTTTTGGTCTCCAATTTGAATTGTTGCAGCAGATGCAAATGCGCTGGCCTTCATGATTCTAGGACCTGGAATCATACCAGCCGATGGGTGCTGGTTTATTGCTCGTTCAGCTGACGACGGTCATTTGATGCTCATTCGCACGTACCAAATTGACCAAACCATTACATCAAACCACATGCAGTACAATGCGTGGGGCATTCGTGACATTGATGGCTATGGATGCTTCGTGTTCGAGAAAGATCCCAGCTCCGTTGGGCCAGGCGTATTCAACTGGAGGCGGGTTTACAGCCCTGGCAACCACTCATGGTTCCTCGGGCTCAATTATCCGATCATCCAACCAATCATCTATCATATCACCGGCGATGATTACTGTGCTACGCAACTTCCATTCGTGAGGGGGGATGTGTTTACACATCATACCATGGGTTTCATGAATCACCATATCCAGAGATTAGTCAACACAGCTTGTTGCCAGGTAATCTTCAGTGTGTGAAAGGCATCAAGCTTCCATGCGATGGATGGTTTTTGCAAACCCGACATGCGGCGATGTGGTTCATGCCAACAACAAATATGCACAACTTGATTCGTGCTGATATCTAGACTGAGCCATGTATTCTGCTACTGTAGCACGACCCTCTTTTGTTGGATATTATGTATTGTTGTTAGTTTGAAGCACTCCTCTGGTTTGAAGGATAGATACCTTCCTGGGATCAAGTGCATCCTAACTCACCTGCGTAGGATGTACTGATAATGATGATGGAGATGCCGTGCAGACGCCACATATATACATATATATCAGTTAGGCTTCAAGTGCGTACTTGTTAGTTAAACCTATGTATAAATTGTGACACTAAATACGACTAGTAAGTAGTACAGTAGCAGTACTAGTATACGTCGGTCAAATTATTCATCATGTCCACACATTGAATTGACGTGACAACACGCTGCGTGTGAGGTGACACAAGAATCCCGGTGGCGTGTTTGGGTATTCTGGACTTCAGATTTGGAGTACCACTTATCTGTCGAAATCTTTCATTATTCACTTAAAATAGTCGATTGATCATACATTGAGTACCATATAACTGGAATTACCGATGCAAGTCGAAGAAGGATTGGACGATGCTGCCGGCTGGCGTCAAGTTCGATCCCACGGATCAGGAGCTGATCGAGCACCTTGAGGCCAAAGTGAGTGTTGAGAGCGTGAGATTTCAGTCTCTCATCGATTTGTTCATACCGACCATCGACAGCGAGCACGGCATATGCTACACCCAACCTGAGAAACTTCCAGGTAAGACACCGATCGGCCGTCTACTTGCACAAACATATTCCTTTGTTTATAGCTCTATTTTTCTTTTTAGACGCAGACCTGTGAAACAATTACAATTTGACAGTTAATAAAAAGTGAAACAAGTGACTGCAACATGCCAAAGATGTTATAAAAATGCCAACTAGGTACACTAAAACCTGTATTCCACAATACTGCAGGTATCACACTGAGTGGCCTAAGGAAGCATTTCTTCCAGCGCAATTCCAGGGCATTCAAAAGGGGCACGTGGACGCGTTGCAAGATACAGTCGGAGTGCGGCATGCACGCGATGTGGCACAAGACTAGCAATACCTTGCCTGTGATGGTCAACGGCCGGTAGACGGGCAGCAAAAAAGGTTCTGGTGCTGCACACTAACAAGAACTTCGATCAGCAGAGGACCAATAGGGTGATGCACCAGTACCACCTCGAGGACCTGGAGCAAGATAAGGAGCGGGAGCTGGTCCTCTGCAAGATTTTCTACCAAACGAACACTAGGGCCAGGAGTAAAAAGATTATAAGTTACTAGTTTGGTATTGGTAGTTGTACTACCTTGTCGTCCGTAAGTTCGTATTGTTGTTAACGATCTTCTGGTATGAACTTGCATTTGCTTCCAACCATCATGCCGAGGGTCGACGTGGATATAAAGCTGAATCATTTGTTTCGAAACGAATTCTCAGGCACCTGATTTTTATTTGATGGGTAGCATAAGCACCCGCCGTTCGAATTCCTAGTTCTGTAGTTTTTTTGAAACAAGTGCATCCACTTATTATCATGATAAAAAACAATATCCATGCTGCATCCCAGTTATCAGTCTGTGCTTGCAGAATTCTCTCGTTTATTGAGCACGTATATTGTTTTTTCAGGTCGAGTTATTTCAACTGGGCTGTAGACTGCCCAGGGTTGGTTTTGTTTCTAATAGGCCCAGCCCATGACGACAACGGGGCACAAAGATCCAGCAGGTATCTACTGGCCTCTGGCCTACCAGTGTTAGTTATATTTTGTCTTACAACATCCGCAGGCAGTTTTTTACTAAATCAAACACACAACCCAGTTCTATTTTCCTCTTGAAATGCATGTCCTACATCCGTTTTCTAATCTCTACCTATAGTTTTACTAGTTCATATACACGTATCATTATATTGAAAACACATAAAATTCCCTTTTCATATTTCCATCCTTATTTTTGTTGTTTTTTCCCACCCAGCGCTGATTTTTTTACCACTGGTTTTCCCTTAAACCAACTCAATTGTCACACGTCTTATTTGCTTACAAAAACAAAACGATTTTTTGGCAAATCAATAAGTTCTTAAAAAATGTTTATCATTTCGGGATTACAATAGTTTGGACTCCACCGAAATATGCAAAATAAGGTTGAATTAGCAAATGGGCTGCAAATTATAAAAAATAGCAAATGGGCTGCAAATTATAAAAAATAGCAAATGGGCTTTATGTTGTCTGCCACAGGTTTGGAGGCTGACTTGTGGGCCTACTAAGTTCATGCGTACACAAGGTTTCTTAAAAAAGAAACTTAGTCAACAATCGACTCTACTAGCGTTAGACCGATAGATGTCAATCTAACGACAATCGTGCTTCTTCAGTCTCTGATCTTCCTACCCCAGCCGCCCAAACCAGCACCGTCGGAACCGCCTGCTCCCGCCTCCCGTGGCCGGCAGTGCTGCCGGGAAGGCCTCATGGCCCCATCATACTCGCATCCCTGGCCTGTCTATCGCTCTACTCACCCACACCTCCTGTTATTTTCCGGCGACGGCAGCTGAACCAGTCAACCCTCGTACTCTCCACTACGTGGGCAGCCACTGCCATGTCTTCGCCGACTCCGTGTCGTTCCCTTCGTAGGCCTCGCCGTCGTCCACCGCCCTGGTGCTCTCGACGCGGCGTGGTCAACGATGTCCATCCAACGGCCGTAGTGCTTCTTCAACCTCTGGTCTTCTTGCCCCAGCCGCCCAAAGCAGCGCCGGTCGTGCCGCATGCTCCTGCCTCCCGTGGCCGGCGGTGCTGCCGCGAAGCCCTCACCGTCCCCATACTACTCCCACCGTTGGCCATGCCATCCCTCCACTCACTCACTCCCCCTGTTATTCTGCGGCGACAGCAGCCTCACACCGCAGCCGAACCAGTGAACCCTCGTACTCCTCTCCGCGTGGGCATCCACTGCCGCGTCTTCCCCGGCTCCGCGTCGTCCCCTTCCTAGGCCTCGCCGTCGTCCACCGCCCTGGTGCTCTCGGCGTGGCGTGGTCAATGTGGTCAACGACCGACTTCTATCGGAAGAGTACTGTACATGGAGAGGCTGACAGCTGGGTCCACGGCAGCCGCAAGGAAGTGCCTCCTTATTACGTGCAAAATAATTATTCCTCCACCTGACAGCAGGGACCCACCGGATGGGCCACCAGTATTTCGCGGAAAAAACGTTTCCTCCCTAACTCCTGTGACCCACTGGACGGGCCATCGTATTTCATGAAAAAACGTTTGCCCCTGACTGCTAGGACCCACCGGACGGACCACCGCATTTCGCGAAAAAAACGTTCCCCCCGCTGTCAGCTCAGGCCCATCGGAAGTGCCTCCTTATTACGCACAGAAAAATGAATACTCCCCCTGCTAGCTGGGACCCACCATGGTGGGAGGTTGACTTGTGGGCCTACTAAGTTGACGGGGACAGAGGGCTTTGTCAACTTAGTCAATATGAACGATTCTAGCTCCAGTGACCGTACGATGTCCATCCAACGGCCGTCGTGCTTCTTCAATCTCTGCTCTTCCTGCTCCAGCCGCTCAAACAAGCGCCAGCGGGACTGCCTGCTCCCTCCTCCCTGCGACCGGCTGTGCTGCCGCGTAGGCCTCACCGCCCCACCGTACTCCCATCGCTGGCCTAGCCATCCCTCTACTCACCCACACGGACACACCTGATGTTATTCTCCGGTGAGGGCAGACGAACCAGTAAACCCTCGTATAGTTGTACTCCCCTCCGCGTGGGAAACAACTGCTGAGTCTTCCCTGCCTCCGTGTCGTTCCCTTCCTAGGCCTCGCCGTCGTCCACCGCCCTGGTGCTCTCGGCGCGGCGTGGTCAACATGGTCAAGGAACGGCTTCCATCGGACATGGACTATACGTGGAGAGGCTGACAGCTGGGTCCACGGCCACAGCAAGGAAGTGCCTCCTTATTACGCGCAAAATAATTATTCCTCCACCTGACATCTAGGACCCACCGGAAGGGCCTCTCTATTTCGTGAAAAAGAACGTGCCCCTAGCTGACATGTCGGACCCACCAGCTATCTTCGCACGCAAGGAAGTGCCTCCTTATTACGCACAAAAAAAATGAATACTCCCCCTGCCAGCTGGAACCCAGCATAGTGGGAGGCTGACTTGTGGGCCTACCAAGTTGACGGGGACGGAGGGCTTTGTCAACTTAGTCAATATGAACGATTGTAGCTCCTGTTACCGTACGATGTTCATCCAACGGCCGTAGTGCTTCTTCAACCTCTGGTCTTCTTGCTCCAGCCGCCCAAACCAGCGCCGGTCGTGCCGCGTGCTCCTGCCTCCCGTGGCCGGCTGTGATGCCGTGGAGGCCTTACCGCCCCCTACTACTCCCACCGCTATCCAGGCCATCCCTCTACTCACCCACACCCCCTGTTATTCTGCGGCGAGAGCAGCCTCACATCGCAGCCGAACCAGTGAACCCTCGTACTCCTCTTCTTGTTGGCATCCACTGCTGCGTCTTCCCCGGCTCCGAGTCGTCCCCTTCCTAGGCCTCGCCGTCGTCCACCGCCGTGGTGCTCTCGGCGCGGCGTGGTCAACGTGGTCAAGGAACGACTTCCATCAGACATGGACTGTACATGGAGAGGCTGACAGCTGGGTCCACGGCTGCAGCAAGGAAGTGCCTCCTTATTACGCGCAAAATAATGATTCCTCCACCTGACAGCAGGGACCCACTGGACGGGCCACTGTATTTCGCGAAAAAAACATATCCCCCTGACTGCTGGGACCCACCAGCTACATCTTCGCACACAAGGAAGTGCGTCCGGGCAAAAAAAAAACGATTCGCCCCCTGACTGCTGGGACCCACGAGCTACATCTTCGCACGCAAGGAAGTGCATCC
>NC_057795.1:88755414-88760558 GCF_018294505.1 Triticum aestivum | reverse complement strand
CCTGACTGCTGGGACCCACCAGCTACATCTACGCACGCAAAGGAAGTGCGTCTGGGCAAACAAAAATGATTCGCCCCTCTGACTGCTGGGACCCACTAGCTACATTTTCGCACACAAGGAAGTGCCTGACAGTCGGGACCCACCTGGTCGAAGCGTACGTAGCGTTGTCATGCTAGCCGCGAACGTGTACGTACATATATACTGGTGGATGTAGAGGCGCGCACGTGTTGTAGTAGAGGCGCGCACGTAGCATGTACACGTACGTATAGCGGCCAGGGTGCAAGAAAGAAAATATGGCCGCGTATGTGTACATACGGGCGGGGTTTCGAACGCCTACTCGCGCATACATACGGCGAGGGCTCGTGTACATGGCTGGGTCGGAATGGAGAAACATCGTCGTCGCCGTCGTGTTCATGAGGAGCCAACCGCTGGGTCGGAACGGAATGCGTGGTCATGTTCATCACGAGGGCTTGGACGGAACAGGCAATGGAAACGAGGCCTCGCGTACCACACAACGGAGGAAACGGCCTTGTGTTCGACCGGCCACGTTCAAAACGGGATCCTGTTCATCGAGAGGGGTCTGGCGACGGAGGAAACAGACCTCCTACGGTCGAAACAGGGGTCCTGTTGATCGGGAGGGGTGCGGCGTACCACAAAATGGAGGAAACAGACCTCCTACGGTCGAAACGGGGGTCCTGTTGATTGGGACGTGTGTGGCGTACCGCAAAACGGACGAAACGGACTTGTGTTGGAGCGCTACGGTCAAAACGGGGGTCCTGTTCATCGGGAGGGTTGTGGCGTACCGCAAAACAGGACTCCACGGGATACTGGTCATCTCCACCGTCGACCTCCTCCAGCCTCCACGGGCTACCATCGACCTCCTCCAGCCTCCACGGGCTCCTGTTCATCCAGCCTCCACCGCGCACTACTCCACCGGCTACTGTTCAACCACCCCTCCACGGGCACCCCTCCACCGTCTACTGTTCATCCAGCCCTCCACACCACGGGGTCCTGTTCAACCACCCCTCCACGACCACCCCTCCATCGTCTACTGTTCATCCAGCCCTCCACACCACGGGGTCTTGTTCATCCGGAGGCAACGCCACCGCTCACTGTTCATCCAAACCCCCCCGCAACGCTCAGTGTTCATCCAATCGATCTAGTTCAGTTAGCAGCAGTAGCAAAGGAATCGCTCCATCAGGTTCAGTTAACAGCCATCGATCAATCGCTCGGGTTCAGTAACGCGTAGCCTACAGTGCAATTGCTTGGGTCCAGTTAGAGCCCAACGCCTCACTCGGGTTCAGTTAGAGCCAACGCCTCGCACACACATGCGTACGTGTACGAGAGAAACGCGCATCGCTCGTCCCCCGACCTCCCACCGTAACCGGCAACTCCCCGAAATTTTCCTCCCCCTCGCTTCTACCACGGGTTTTTCCGTCATGGACGGCCCAAAGAATGTCATGTAGCTGCGTCTTCGGCCCGCCCAGGACGAAAAGCCCATTTTCTGTCATGATTTTTTGTCATAGAGTAGGAGCCCACCACATCTATGATGATACCGGGTTCTGTCACAATTATCGTCATAGAAGTGTCATACGTATGATAGAATTTTTTTTCGTTTGGCCCAAAATGTCACGGATGTGTCTTTTTTTTGTAGTGATAGCCACTGCCAGAAGCCCTAGTCACTTCGGTCTCACCGATAGGGATCTCCGTCTCATCTAGATGGGATTGCAAACTCTTTATTTCCCTTCGTAACGTTTCTGTCTAACCGAGATGAGCAATCGGTCCCACCGAGTTCACAATGCAAACTCTCTGTTTCCCCTTCGTAACGTTTCGGTCTCACCGAGATGAGCGAATCGGTCCCACCGAGTTTGCGTGACCAACTCTCTGCTTAGCTTATTACCAAAGTCGGTCCCACCGAGTTTGTGTAATCGGTCTCACCGAGATTACATTATGCCCTACCCTAAAGAAATCGGTCCCACCGAGTTGACATGTCGGTCCCACCGAAATGCCTAATGGTCACATTATGAACTAAATCGGGCTGACCGAGTTTTTTGATTTGGTCTCACCAAGTTTGGTAAATTGTGTGTAATGGTTAGATTTTGTGTGGAGGCTATATACACCCTCCACCCTCTCTTCATCCGTGGAGAAAGCCATCAGAACATGCCTACACTTCCATCATTAATTTTCTGAGAGAGAACCACTTACTCATGTGTTGAGGTCAAGATATTCCATTTCAACCACATAAATCTTGATCTCTAGCCTTCCCCAAGTTGCTTTCCACTCAAAACATCTTTCCACCAAATCAATCTTATGAGAGAGAGTTGAGTGTTGGGGAGACTATCATTTGAAGCACAAGAGCAAGGAGTTCATCATCAACACACCATCTATTACCTTTTGGAGAGTGGTGTCTCCTAGATTGGTTAGGTGTCACTTGGGAGCCACTAGTAGAAAAAGGGGCTTTTGTCCCGGTTGGTAAGGCCCTTTACTCCCGGTTTTTGAACCGGGACTAAAGGGTTGTTACTAATGCCTCTCCCCTTTAGTCCCGGTTCTTACATGAACCGGGACTAAAGGCCGCGGCCACGTGTACCAACCGGGACTAAAGGAAATTTTCTGATTTTTTTTGATTTTTTTTGATTTTTTTGAATCTTTTCTTTATTTTAACCGCAAATCTCTAATCACCACCCCTCATCACTGCTCAATTTATCCTCTAATCTCTAATAACCCCTCATCATTCCAAATCATCTAACTTCCTGAACGGTCACCCATCCTCCCACTCCCCCAGCTTGAGCACGCTTAACTTCCGGGTTCTATTCTCCCTCGTTTCCAAGTCTGCACTTGTTGTTTTCCTGACAATAGTAAGATGTCAATCCTATTAACCCTCAGGAATTTTGCTTGAGCAGGAAGTAACACATTTCACTTTTTGAGTTTGAAACTATTGTTTTAAAAAACAATAACTATTTAGTAACACTAATATTTCTTGGATAATTAGTTTGACCATTGTTTGACCACAGTTTGCCCCACAGTTTGACCAGATTTGACCAAAATTCAAAATAACTAAAATAATTATTTAGTAACACTAATATTCTAGAATAATTAGTTTGACCATTGTTTGACCACACAGTTTGAAATTTTTTCGATTTTTTCCACTCTAGATCTTAAAAGCCCCGTAACTTTTTTTTGTTAGGTTTTTGAGGATTTTGAAAATGTTTAACAAGATTACCCACGTTAAATTTGGATGTAACTTTTCGAGTAGATGATTTTTCATATAAAAAACTTTTTAATCCGAGTTAGTATGCAAAAGTTATGCCCATTTTACTAAATTCTAGAGAGATTTTGCAAATAAAGACGAAAGTCACATTTGCAAATTTTCCCAACAACTAGACCACATATCACATGGGAAACTTATTTTCTTTTATTTTTTTGTCATTTTCATCATTTTCTTTTATTTTTTTGAAAACTAAAAAGGCGATCCATAGGGGGGGGGTGTAGAGTTTGAAAATGGGACCTTTAGTTCCGGTTCATGCCATGAACCGGTACTATTGCCTCAAACCCCATTAGTACCGGTTCGTGGCTCGAACCGGAACTAAAGGTCTAACCTTTAGTCCCAGTTGGTGCCACGAACCGGTACTAATGGGCATCGCACCCTTTAGTCCCGGTTCGTGGCACCAACCGGGACTAAAAGATGCAGACGAACCGGGACAAATGGCCCACGTGGCCCGGCCGCCCCCCTGGGCTCACGAACCGGGACTAATGCCCCCATTAGTCCCGGTTCTGGATTGAACCGGGACTAATGGGCTAACCCGGCCTGGACCAAAGCCCTCTTTTCTACTAGTGAGCGTCCATCAAGATTGTGGAGTTGAACCTAGGAGTTTGTACAGGCAAGGAGCTCGCCTACTTCATGAAGATCTACCCTAGTGAGGCAAGTCCTTCACGGGCGATGGCCATGGTGGGATAGACAAGGTTGCTTCTTCATGGACCCTTCATGGGTGGAGCCCTCCGTGGACTCGCGCAGTCGTTAACCTTCATGGGTTGAAGTCTCCATCAACGTGGATGTACGATAGCACCACCTATCGGAACCACGGATAAAAAATCTTCGTGTCTCCAATTGCGTTTGCACTCTCCAATCCCATCCCTTTACATTCTTGCAATTTGCATGCTTTACTCTGCTGCTCATATACTCTTGTCATGCTTGCTTGATATGTATTGTGAATGTTTAAACTTGTGCTTAAATTCCACCTCAACTTGAAGAACTTAAAAATTGCTACTTTTCTTGGTTGAGAGTCTATTCACCCCCTCTCTAGACACCTCTTCTTGGTCCTTTCACCATCTCTGATAAGCAGCAGAAGAGACCAATTACTACCCTTACAACATTATCATTCAACATTACAACAACATAAGTTTTGGGTAGAGGATAATCAACTACACCAAGTTATCATTTCAAATGCAGAAAGCAATGCACGTGTAGAACTATATTTGGTAAATGGACCATATGCATATCTACAGAAACATGGGTCTAATCCAACTTGGCTCTAATTCAACACTATCATATTTGATAAATGGACATAGTTCGAATAGAGCCAACTTTTAGACATGAAAGAAAACTGAGAAAAAAAGCAATGCACTTGTGCTCAACAACATCAACAACACTTAATTAATTTGGTAGGTTAGTTCGCAATGGCAATTGGCACCCTTCAAAACTAGGGATTTCTTTAGACATGAAAGAAAACTGAAAATGTTGAAAAATAGAGCATAGTAATCTAAAAATACGGAAAAAACCTAGAGTAAACCTAAAGTAAACTAAATATAAACCTAAAAGTAAACCTTCTTCTTCATTTTATATTTTTCAGCTTTCTTCTTTCTTCTTAACCTAATCTAAACCTAAAGTAAACTAAATGTAAACCAAAACTTAAAAAACAGAAACAAATCCTAAAGTAAACCTAAACTAAACTAAGCCTAAATTAAACTAAACCTAAACTAGATCTAAAAAACAGAAGAAAAAAAATACAAGGTCTCACCGGAGCAGGGGGCACCGGAGAGGCGGGGAGGCCACGGGGGTGGAGAAGAGGGGCGCCCGGGTGGAGGAGGGGGGACCAGAGCCGCGAGGCGGCTGCGGTGGTGGAGAAGAGGGGCACCAGGGCGGCGGG
>NC_057795.1:88737493-88755186 GCF_018294505.1 Triticum aestivum | reverse complement strand
CGACGTGGGTGGCTCCGGCCGGCGGCGACACAGGGGCGGGGCGGCCGGCGACGGGGGTGGCGTGGGGCCACGGTGGCTTAGGCACGGGGCAGAGAGAGAGAGAGAGGGGGGACAGAGAGATGGGGCACGGGCATTGGCATTTTAGTTAGGGTACGGTTCTTACGGTCTGCTAGCAGACGACAAAGAGCCTAGGTAATGGACGTTAGTTTGGCCACTTTCTTTGCCGTCTACTAGTAGATGGCAAAGAAAGTGGTCGTTAGGTGGCTATCGCTAGTGGGCCACCCTCGCTCTTTGTCGTCTGCTTGAGGACGGCAAAGCTTCTATGTCGTCCGCTAGTGGACGACAAAGAGATGGATGACGACAAACATTATCTTCGCTGTCCGCTCCTTCTTTGCCTTTAATTTTCTGTAAGCTAATGGCAAAGACCTTATTTTCCATCAGCTAACAGACGACAAAGAGAAGGCTGATAGCAAATATACTGATTCCAATAGTGTTGGCCACTATTAAGCTGTTTCGGATTAATTTGATACCCTAAATGTTGTTGCCGATTGCCTTCATTAGGCTGCTGGTGAGAACCACCCAAATTTCCTTGACCTTGAAATCTGAAACCTGAGTAGCCACCTCCAAAGTTGGGCCCGTGTGAGCTAGACCCTGACCCGCCGTGCGGGCCATTATTGTCATGGTGGTCCTGGTGAAATCCAGAGTTCCTATTCTCCTGCATGATGAAACAATCCTTCCACAGGTGAGTCGATAGTCTGTCGGGACGACTATGTTTTGGGCAAGGTTGGTTCAACATCACCTCAAGGTTGAACTTTGGCCCTCCAAACCGGGCTTGTGAATTTCCCTTGCGGCGTTGGCTGCCATCCTTCACATTTGTATTGGCCACAAAATCTGACCTGCCGTCCGATTGCTTGCGCTTACCATTACTACCCTCGTTAAGCCCTATCACGTTTGGCCGTTGCCATTTTCCATTACCATTCTTCTTCCCCTTGTTGGACTTCTCTTCATCAGACCCCGGGTCATTAGTATTGTCAGAGTCGGCATATTTGATGAGAGCCGCCATAAGCTCTCCAATGTCATTTCAATGACGTTTAAGCCGCCCTAACTTCTACTTGAGGGGGAGATAACAACAATTTTTCTCCAGAATTAAAATAGAAGAAATAGCATTGATGCTATCGGATGAGTGGATAACAACTAAGACGCAGCACACCAAGTGGTGGGCCGACTCATCCTCGCGCTAGATACAAGCTTTTAGGTCAATAATCGACTGGGGCTGCTTGCACATATCTTTGAAATTCTAAATAAAACGCGCCTTTAACTTAGCCCATGAATTGTTGGAGTTGGTAGGTAACCCTTTCATCCAAGTTCATGCCGGCTCATCTAACATCATGGTGAAGTATTTGATACATACAACACTTTAACATCCAGCATCTATATGGCAGCTCATAGCTTTCAATCCAAGCCTCAGGCGGTTGATCAGCTGTGTAATTAGTTACCTTACGAGGACCCTTAAAATCCTTGGGCAGACGTTCATTTCAAAGATTTGGCACCAGACAGGATAGTCCAACTAACCGAGAGGTCACTCCATCTTCTATAGACATAGAAGGGTTTAATTGATGTTGTTGATGAGCCGCTAAATGAGCCGCCAGCTCTGCCTTTTGTGTGTTCAAGCTTGATCGTCAGAACCAGAATATCATTATCACCACGGGCCGGCTCATGCCCGTGGGGTGGGTTACGATGTCGTTCACTGCTGGAAACCGCCGGCGACTCAATACGCCACTTGTAGCTCCGACTATGACGTGGAGTTGAATGGATTCGGTCACGGCTATAAGAGTACACCGCTAGTTGTGCCACCGCCGTCTGAAGAAGTTCCACATTGTTCCTGGCCTCTATGGCAACAGGAGGCTTGCCTTCAATGGGAAGAGCCGCTAACCGTGAAGCTGTAGCAATCATGTTATCTAGTGGGTTAGAGTAATGACCTGGCGGTGTTGAAACTCACCGAGGCGGGGTTAAATCTACACGGGGTGGGTCTGTTGTGCGGGGCTAAGCCGCCGCTCCGGTCATGGGCGCCTCAGCGGTCCGGATCACATCGGGCGGGTTACTTGGCCCTGCGTGAAGCGTAGTGAAAAGATTCCTCCCCTAAAAAGGCAGAGGCAGATGACTCTGGTGCCTCCTCCGTAAGCCAACATTTGATGCGTTCTGGTCCAGACTCAAACAAAAAGCCTCAGCGCGTACTCGTTGTGATTTGGCATCCAAGGCGGCTTCCTCTGTTGCCATCCTAGCATTCTCAGCATTAAGCTCCTTGAGAGAGTCCTGGATTAGGGGGTGTCCGGATAGCCGAACTATCACCGTTGGCCGGACTCCTGGACTATGAAGATACAAGATTGAAGACTTCGTCCCGTGTTCGGATGGGACTTTCCTTGGCGTGGAAGGCAAGCTTGGCGATACGGATATGTAGATCTCCTACCATTGTAACCGACTCTGTGTAACCCTAACCCTCTCCGGTGTCTATATATACCGGAGGGTTTTAGTCCGTAGGACGAACAACAATCATACCATAGGCTAGCTTCTAGGGTTTAGCCTCTTTGATCTCGTGGTAGATCTACTCTTGTACTACCCATATCATCCATATTAATCAAGCAGGAGTAGGGTTTTACCTCCATCAAGAGGGCCCGAACCTGGGTAAAAACATCGTGTCCCTTGTCTCCTGTTACCATCCGCCTAGACGCACAGTTCGGGACCCCCTACCCGAGATCCGCCGGTTTTGACACCGACATTGGTGCTTTCATTGAGAGTTCCTCTGTGCCTTCATCTTTAGGTCCGATGGCTCCTTCGATCATCAACAACGACGCGGTCCAAGGTGAGACTTTTCTCCCCGGACAGATCTTCATATTCGGCGGCTTTGCACTGCAGGCCAATTCACTTGGCCATCTGAAGTAGATCAAAAGCTACGCCCCTGGCCATCAGGTCAGATTTGGGAGTCTGAACTACATGGCTGACATCCATGGAGACTTGATCTTCGACGGATTCGAGCCACAGCCAAGCGCGCCACACTGTCTCGATGGGTATGATCTAGCTCTGCCACCGAATAGTGCCCTGGAGGATGCACCAGCGTCCGCTCCGACCCTTAGCTCGGAGCCGACTTCGCCGATCAAGGACGAGTGGCTGGACACCGCCTTGGGGGCTACGATCTCTACGGCGATTGAGCCGAACACCATCCCTGTCCTTTGCAAAGCCCGTGACTCCGAGGTGCCGGATTCCTCTCCGAACTCCGGACCTCCCGTGCCCCTGCCAATCAAATCCGATTGGGCACCGGTTATGGAGTTCACTGCCGCGGACATCTTTTAGCACTCGCCCTTTGGCGACATCCTGAATTCACTAAAGTCTCTCTCTTTATCAGGAGAACCCAGGCCGGACTATGGTCAGGAAGGTTGGGATGCGGACGACGAAGAAATTCAACGCCCACCCACCACCCACTTTGTAGCCACTGTCAATGATTTAATCGACATGCTCGACTTTGACTCCGAAGACATCGACGGTATGGACAACGATGCAGGAGACAACCAAGAACCAGCGCCTACAGGGCATTGGAAGGCCACCTCGTCATACGACATATACATGGTGGACACCCCAAAAGATGGGAAGGGCAATGGGACAACGGAGGATGACCCCTCCAAGAAACAGCCCAAGCGCCGGCGTCAGCGGTGCCGCTCTAAATCCCGCCACACCAAAAACGGTGATTCCGGCACGGGAGATAATAACACCTCGGACAGTGCCAAAGACAACCCCCTCCAGCAGGATTCAGCACAGGAGGAGGGAGAAGCCATCCCTCATGATAGAGCGGTAGACAGAGAGGTAGAGGACGATAATTATATGCCTCCCTCCGAAGATGAAGCAAGCCTCGACGATGACGAATTTGTCGTGCCCGAGGATCCCGTCGAACAAGAGCGTTTCAAGCGCACGCTTATGGCCACGGCAAGCATCCTCAAGAAAAAGCAGCAGCAGCTTAGAGCTAACCAAGACTTGCTAGTTGACAGATGGACCGAAGTCCTTGCAGCCGAAGAGTACAAACTCGATCGCCCCTCCAAGAGCTACCCAAAACGCAGGCTGCTACCCCAATTAGAGGAGGAAGCAACCAAACCTACATCACCAGCGCATGACGCGGCCGACCGGCCACCTCGTGGCCGCGACAGAGAGGCCTCTAGGCCCTCCACTAAAGCCACACCCCAACGTCGCTCGAAAAGTACGAAGCCACGGGGAAATGCGCCAGACTTGCGAGACATATTGGAGGACAAGGCAAGGCAAATAAGATCGATCTACGGATCGCATGGGCGCCCCACGACATGTGATGACAACCGTCACGCCGGATACAGCAATTCTGGCTAGGCCAAACACAGTAGACAAAGCTCATTTGAGCTGCGTTGTGATATAGCCCAATATAGAGGCGCCGCACACCCACTATGCTTCACAGACGAAGTAATGGATCATCAAAGCCCCGAGGGTTTCAAACCCGTTAACATTGAATCATACGACGGCACAACAGATCCTGCGGTTTGGATCAAGGACTATCTCCTTCACATCCACATGGACCGCGGTGATGATCTACATGCCATCAAATACCTCCCACTCAAGCTTAAAGGACCAGCTCAGCATTGGCTCAACAGCTTGCCAGCAAAATCAATTGGTTGTTGGGACGACCTGGAAGCTGCATTCCTTGATAACTTCCAGGGCACATATGTGCGACCACCAGACGCTGATGACCTAAGCCACATAATTCAGTAGCCAGATGAATTGGCCAGACAATTCTGGACACGGTTCTTAACCAAGAAAAATCAAATCATTGACTGTCCAGATGCAGAGGCCCTTGCAGCCTTCAAACATAACATCTGTGATGAGTGGCTTGCCCGGCACCTAGGACAGGAAAAGCCGAAGTCCATGGCAGCCCTCACATCACTCATGACCCGCTTCTGCGTGGGAGAAGACAGCTGGCTAGCTCGCAATAAGAACCTGACCAAAAACCCTGGTAGTTCGGATACCAAGGACAACAATGCCAGGTCACGTCGCAACAAGCACAAGCGTCGCATTAACGGCGATAATGCTGAAGATACGGCAGTCAATGCCGGATTCAGAGGCTCTAAACCCGGTCAGCGGAAAAAGTCGTTCAAAGGAAATACTCAGGGCCCGTCCAATTTGGACCGAATACTCGATCGCTCGTGCCAGATACATGGCACCCCCGAAAAACCAGCCAACCACACCAACAGGGATTGTTGGGTGTTCAAGCAGGCACGCAAGTTAAATGCCGAAAACAATGACAAGGGGCTGCATGGCGATGACGTGGAGGAGCCCCGGCCGCCGAACAATAGAGGACAGAAGGGCTTTCCCCCACAAGTGCGGACGGTGAACATGATATACGCAACCCATATACCCAAAAGGGAGTGGAAGCATGCACTAAGGGACGTATAAACGATGGAGCCAGTCGCCCCAAAGTTCAACCCGTGGTCCTCCTGCCCGATCACTTTTGATCGAAGGGACCACCCCACTAGCATCCGCTACGGCAGATTCGCCACATTGGTTCTTGACCCAATCATTGACGGCTTTCACCTCACTAGAGTCCTGATGGATGGCGGCAGCAGCCTGAACCTGCTTTACCAGGATACAGTGCGCAAAATGGGCATAGACCCCTCAAGGATTAAACCCACCAAAACGACCTTTAAAGGTGCCATACCAGGTGTAGAGGCCATTTGTATAGGCTCAATTACACTCGAAGTGGTCTTCGGATCCCCGGATAACTTATGAAGCGAGGAATTAATCTTCGACATAGTCCCATTCTGCAGCGGCTATCACGCACTGCTCGGAGGAACCGCATTTGCAAAGTTCCATGTGGTGCCGCACTACGCATACCTCAAGCTCAAGATGCCAGGCCCTCGAGGAGTAATCACAGTCAATGGAAACACCGAACGCTCTCTCCGAACGGAGGAGCACACGGCGGCCCTCGCGGCGGAAGTACAAAGTAGGCTCTTAAGGCAATTCTCGAGTCCGACTACTAAACTTCCGGACACCGTCAAGCGCGCCCGGAGTAACCTACAACAAGACCGCCTGGCATGTTCCGAGCAAGCGTAGCAATGCGGCCCCAACCCCAGCCCTCGTGAAATCGTGAGACCAGTACCACACGTACATAACTACGCTCTGGAGATACCATGGGCATAGGGGGAGGGGCACGACCATGGCATGCCCAGAGTGCGGCTCAACCTCACCAGGGGCTCCCAATTGTGTCATTCTTTTTTTTCTTATTCTCAGGACTCCGTTTTCCAGAAGCCCTGTCCGGTAGTAGAATCGCCGAACTCACAATGCAACAGCCAGGGAAGCAGAAAAGCTACGTCGAGCGTCCAGGTGGTCTCTATTATGAGCAGTATACCTGTTTTACATACCATCCCGTAGCCTACCCCTAGAGGGGGACATGTTAAATAGTCCCATCCCTTGCTTATCGCACTATTTGTATCATTCTGCTTTCATTGCAGTATCTTTTGAATAAACAATACATAGCTTCTGCTTATTATTGCATTCCTTTTTTCCATAAATGTTCATCTATGACATGTTGCACCCGTACAACTTGGTACAGTCAATACACCAGGGGCTTAAGTACCCCAAAACATGGTGTGATAAGTCCGAACACTTTCACAAGTGCGGCACCCTGAACTTATAGCATTATATGCATCGGCTCCGAATCATGTCTCGGGTCAATAGTTGGGTTTTCCTGGCTCCCATGTTTTGGTACCTTACGTTCCATTATATCGGCTAAGGTAGCGCTGGGAGAACCACTGCAATTGTGCCCCGGTTGAGCTGGGTTGAGCACCTCAGTGGAGAAAGCTAAAACTGACTGTCATGATTGGGCGAGAGCCGGTCACTGTTCGAGAGGTTTTTCGGGTCCCTAAAGACTCATGCCGCTTAGAGCGAGGAGTCGGCATTGTCCGGCCAAGGCGTGGATAGCGCCCCGAACTCGGTCTTCCGAATACCAGGGGCTTCGCCAAAATTTAAAATTATAGAATTCTATGGCTAAGTGAGAGTGTTCAAGCATTATAGTCCGGTTGCCTCGTTCGTCGTGTTGAACGCCTCCCTCGAAGGTCCCAAGAATGGGAACAAGGGCGCTCAAGTTTATCGCGAACACCCCAGCACTCGGGGCATGTGGGCTGAAGCCAACGACTCGCCATCTCTCAAATTTGATAAACGGACGCACAAAAGGTAATATTTTAAATTAACAAGCATTGCTTAGCGCATATGAACAAAGTTTTCAGCGTACAGGATAACAAATGCGAGTCTACTAAAAAATTACATCTTTGGAGCATTCACCCGCTATAAGGCGGGCACGCTTCAGGACGCCCTCATAGTACATCTCGGGCTTGCGATACTCCTTGCCCGGCGGTGGCGCGTCCATCACAAGCTTCTCAGCGTCCATCTTGCCCCAGTGCACTTTAGCATGGGCAAGGGCCCGACGGGCACCTTCAATGCAGACGGAGCGCTTGATGACTTCAATCCATGGAGAGGCATCCACCAGCCGCCGCACTAGACCGAAGTAGCTCCCAGGAATGGCTTCTTTAGGCCACAGCCGAACTATGAGGCCATTCATGGCCTATTCGGCCACCTTGTGGAGCTCGACCAACTGCTTCAGCTGGTCGCTCAAGGGCACCGGATGTCCGGCCTCAGCATATTGAGACCAGAACGCCTTTTCCGTCGAGCTCCCCTCCCTGGCTCAGTAGAACGCGGCAGCATCGGACACACTACGGGGCAGATATGCGAACACTCCTGGAGAGCTCCGGATTCGGGTAAGTAACAGATAACTCACTTTTACATGCTTGCTTTGCATATAGAATGCCTTACCCGCCGCTATCTTTTTTATCGCCTCAATCTCCTGGAGGGCCTTCTGGGCTTCGGCCTTAGCGGCTTTGGCACTCTCAAGAGCCAAGGCGAGCTCAGACTCTCGAGTCTTCGAGTCACGCTCCAAACTCTTGTGTTTTTCTGCGAGAGCCTGGAGCTCTTGCCGCACCTTCGCCACCCGCGCCTCCTGCTTCTCTCGCTCGGTGCGCTCCGCGGCTGCACTGTTTTTGGCCTTGGACACCGCTTCCTTCAGGGTCGCCACCTCGTTCGTGGCCCCTGCAATCCTTTCTATAAGGTATTACTTTAATAAGGTATTACTTACCTTCCTTGTCCTCGAGCTGCTTCTTGGCAAGGCCGAGCTCCTTCTCGGACCGCTCGAGGCTCTCCTTCACTGCATTAACCTTCGCAGTCAGTGCGGCAGAGGTCAGCAGCGCAGCCTGCATTCCCATATTGACATATTTATGTTAGACTCCTGCGTATATCTTTTTAGATCCTCAACTCGGCTTTTCTTTCCGAACACCGAAGTAAGCATCAGGGGCTACTGTCTATGCGGTAATATTCTTACATATCTTAAAAACTTACCTCAAAGCCTGTTAGAAGGCTGGTACAGGCTTCAGTTAGCCCACTCTTGGCAGACTGAACTTTCTGGATCACCGCACTCATGATAGTGCGGTGCTCCTCATCAATGGAGGCGCCGTTAAGCGCCTCCAGCAAGCTGTCCGGTGCCTCCGGTTGGACGGAGGCCACCGGTGTCGCAGTCTCACCCTTCTTACGAAGGGGCCGCCTACCGGACTTCGGAACCACTGTAGGTTTCGGTACGGAGTCCGGCACAGGGCTGGACTTAGAGCCCTTTGGGGTTTTGCCCCCTTTGTGCCTGGAGTCTGGGAGGTCACCTTGCGGCGCCTCCAGGACCACCTCCTCCTGGTCGGGCCCCTTTCGGGACTCCACCGCAGCATCGTCTGCGTCACGAGGGGAGGACGCGGTCGGGAGTGAAGTGCTATTCACATCCGACAAATCCAGGGAGCCGCTCGATGAAGCGGGGAGCTCGTCCTTGGGCGGGCTACATGGTTGTATTCGGTGTTAGAAGACACTATGCGACAAAGGAAAAATCATGAATTATTGTGGTATCCGGACACTTCCGATGTCGCCAGGGGCTTAGCCCTCGGTGTCCACTCCTCTTCGCCGTCGTCGGTGTTGGTGGAGTAGTCCGGAGGAAGGGTCCTTCCCTTCTTGGACCCTCCGGCCTCCTAGTTGGGGAGGCCTTCCTTTTCTTCCTCCCCCCCACTGGGGAAGAAGCCTCTTTTTTCTCCTCCCCGTCTTCGCGGGAGGAGTCCGCCTCGGAGTCATCGAATGATGAGTCCGATAACACCTGATGCCGGGAACTCTTTCGGGTTCCCGTGGCCTTCTTATCCAGCACCACGTGAGGTGCCGGAACTAGCAGCCCCGTCAATCGGGCGTCCGCTTGGTCTTCTGGTAAGGGAGCCGGACAGTTAACCTGCCCGGACTTCTTCTGCCAGGCATGTCAAACGTAAGGGAGTTTAGATCCCGCATAGAGTCAAACTATGAAAAACAAGTGTCCTGTAAAGGGTAAAATAGCTTACCTCGCTGGCTTGACGCTGCGAGCTGAATCCGCGATCTTCGGTAGCGGATGCGGGAGCCTCGGCGCCCTTGAATAGCACCTTCCAGGCATCTTCATACGTAGTGTCGAAGAGCCTGCTCAAGGTTTGCTGTTGTGCCGGATCAAACTCCCACAAGTTGAAGTCCCGTTGTTGGCATGGGAGGATCCGGCAGATGAGCATGACCTGGACTACGTTGACGTGCTTGATCTTCTTGTTCACAAGGTTTTGGACGCAGGTTTGGAGTCCGGTCAGCTCTTCCAAATCACCCCATGTCAGGCCCTTCTCTTTCCAGGAGGTGAGCCATGTGGCGATGCCATATCGGAATTCGGGGGCCGCTGCCATTCAGGGTCACGCGGCTCGTTGATGTAGGACCACCCTGATTGCCACCCTTTGATGGTTTCCATGAAGGAGCCCTCGAGCCATATGACGTTGGGCATCTTGCCCACCATGGCGCCTCCGCACTCCGCCAGCTGGCCGCCCACTACCTTCGGCTTGACATTGAAGGTCTTCAGCCATAAGCCGAAGTGGGGCTTAATGCGGAGGAAGGCCTCGCACACAACGATAAACGCTGAGATGTTGAGGATGAAATTCGGGGCCATATCGTGGAAATCCATGCCGTAGTAGAACATGAGCCCCCGAACAAATGGGTGGAGTGGGAAGCCCAGTCCATGGAGGAAATGGGGAAGGAACACCACCCTCTCATGGGGCCTGGGGGTGGGGACGAGCTGCCCCTCGTCTGGAAGCCGGTGCGCAATGTCGTTGTGCAAGTATCCGGCTTTCCTCAACTTTTTGATGTGCCCCTCCGTGACGGAGGAGGCCATCCACTTGCCTCCCGCTGTGGACATGGCTGGGGAAGGTTGAGGCGAGATGTGCGGACTTGGGCGCTGGAGCTCAAGTGCGCGGAAATGGATAAGCAAAGGAGGAAGAAGGCGTAGGTAAAAAGGTGGATCCTTATCCCCTTATATGGACGGACGAAACTATGCGTCCCCACCAGCCTGATAAAACTCGCTTATCTCCCAAGCGCCGTAATCAATGGCGCGGTTGGGATACCCATGCTCGTATTGACGAGAATCCCGGAATAAGGGGGCACGATCTCCGCTTTGATAAGACGTGCCAAGGAAACCGCCTCGCTAAACACGCTGAGGTGGGATAGTAAAAACGATTCCAATAAAGGCTTGGCCGTGGTGTGACGTCACGCCGCAGAATACGTCAGCAGATTGAATTTGTGTAAAGATTATTCTCTCTACGGTGGTATGTGGAACTTATTTTGCAGAGCCGAACACTATCCTTGTGTTCAAAATCTTCTATGAAGTATTCGGAGGAGGAACCCGCCTTGCAATGCCGAAGACAATATGCGCGCTGGACTCGTCGTAATTGAAGCCTGGTTCAGGGGCTACCGAGGGAGTCCTGGATTAGGGTGTGTCTGGATAGCCGAACTATCACCGTTGGCCGGACTCCTGGACTATGAAGATACAAGATTGAAGACTTCGTCCATGTCCGGATGGGACTTTCCTTGGCGTGGAAGGCAAGCTTGGCGATACGGATATGTAGATCTCCTACCATTGTAACCGACTCTGTGTAACCCTAACCCTCTCCGGAGTCTATATAAAACGGAGGGTTTTAGTCTGTAGGACGAACAACAATCATACCATAGGCTAGCTTCTAGGGTTTAGCCTCTTTGATCTCGTGGTAGATCTACTCTTGTACTACCCATATCATCCATATTAATCAAGTAGGAGTAGGGTTTTACCTCCATCGAGAGGGCCCGAACCTTGGTAAAAACATCGTGTCCCTTGTCTCCTATTACCATCCGCCTAGACGCACTGTTCGGGACCCCCTACCCGAGATCCGCCGGTTTTGACACCGACACTCCTCCTTAGCCTGAGCTATTTCATCCCGCAGTTTCACAACTTCCACTTATGTTGTGCTTGAGTCATCGGGGTTACCTTTGCAGTTAACAAAGTTGCCAAAGCTTCCAAGAGCTCAGATAAAACCTGAGCCGACGGATGCACAGGGCCGCTTGCCCTGGCTGTCGCAACAGCTGTTGAACTAGAGGTCGTGCCCGTAGCAGTAGATGAATTCAGCACCTATTGCATACCGGCCATGAAGATAGGAGCCCTAGTCGGTGGCTCATAGGGGTCCAAAATACTGTCGCCATCGGAATAGCCCCCAAGCCCGCCATCTTGCAGTCGCTAGATTGATTCTGTTTCGCCGGTTGACGACTCATGACCTGAATATGGCCGTCTCTCCACCAGACACAGAGCCGTACTCAAGATTCGTCCCATGGATAAAACCAACAAAGGTACACTTCCGAGCGTGTTGAACCTTGGTGGGTCTCGTGCATCGAGCCGTCTCAATGGTGTCGGAGCAGGCGACCCGCTTAGGATCTGATTTGCCAATCTCGGCGACGAAGACTTGAATTCCACCGAAGGGTACCCGATACCCATACTCAATTGAATCGGCCTCGGGACCCAAGCCGGAATCATCAATGTAGATCTTGCCGCGGTGTCTCTTGGTCATCTGGCCCATGGCGTATCCCTTGATCCCTAAGAAGCTTCCCTTCAAGAACTTGAAACCACCGTGCTTAGGCCCCATGGTGGGTGCAAACTGTCATGGTTTTGTCACGAGAGATGTTCTAGTGAAAGGACTTAGGTGTGGAGCCATTACAACTAGGTTAGCTTGAAGGGGTTGAACGGGACAAAGGACACAAGGAGTTTACCTAGGTTCGGCCCCTCGCGGTGGAGGTAAAGGCCTACTCCTACTTTTATTGTATTGCTTGGGTTTGGATCACAAGGGAGCGAATATGCTTGACCTAGTTCTCTATTACTTGTTTCTTGAGTTAACCCGCCACTGGGTCTCACCTTTATATACACAGGTTGGGACCTGGCGTCTTACAGAGTCCCGGCCGGCTCACACAATGTGACCGGCTCGGTTTCTAACTACTCACGCATTACAGAGCAAGTCTTACTTCGGTGGTTCATAGGCCCTCACCTTGGGCTTTGACTAGGCCTGCCTCTAAGAGCCACAGTGTTCATACTTCTTATTGGGCCTACTTGGACTTTCTTCATATGAAACCACCATCGATGTGACCCGGCCCCTCCTGGGCGGTTCGTACCTTGGAGTTATATCCCCAACACCTTGTGAAAAAGGTCCCGGCAGGGTTGGCTAGTACTAATGGTACTTTTACCATCAGTGCCACCCTCGATGGCAAATAGGAAAGCACACTCATTACCTTACCGAGGGCGAATATCAATGTGTTTTCCTGGAAACCATCTTATATCCCCAGTGTTCCCAAGGAAGTAATCGAGCACCACCTTGTTGTCTGCCCACATGCCCGACCCGTCAAGCAGCAGGTGCGAAAGCAGGCCTTGGAGCGGTAGCAGTTCATTGGCAAAAGAGATCAAGAAACTCGAGGTCGCTGGTTTAGACAGAGGAGTACTACATCCTACATGGTTAGCAAACCCAGTGGTTGTGCACAATGTTAATGGGAAATGGAGGCTTTGCATAGATTTCAAGGATTTGAACAAGGCATGCCCAAAGGATGACCCATTCCCCTTGCCACGCATTGACCAGATTGTGGATTCCACTTCCGGGTGTGATTTTTCTCCTTTCTGGATTCATACTCTGGGTACCATCAGATATTCATGTCCAAGGAAGACGAAGAGAAGACCTCCTTCATCACCCCATGTGGCACATACTGCTTTGTGCGCATGCCTTTCGGGTTGAAGAGTGTCGGGTCCACTTTTGCAATAGCAGTCCAAATTGGTTTCGAGCCACAGTTGCACAGGAACATTGAAGCTTATATGGATGATATCGTGGTCAAGACCAAGGACAAATCAACTCTCATCCATGATTTGGAAGGGACATTTGCTAATCTGCACAAGATGAACTTGAAGTTAAATCCGGAGAAGTGTGTGTTTAGCGTTCCCTCCGGCAAGCTGCTTGGTTTCTTTGTGTCCCACAGCGGGATCGAGGCCAACCCAGATAAGATCAAGGCCATTGAGCAGATTTAGGCACCCAAGACAGTGAAGGATGTGAGGCGTCTGGCAGGATGTGTTGCCGCACTTAGCAGATTCATCTCCAAGTCTTCCGAGCGCGCCTTGTCGTTCTTCAAAATTTTGAAGAAGGCAGGACCTATGAAATGGACCCCGGAAGCAGATGCAACATTGCAAGATCTGAAGTCCTACTGGTCTTCCGTGCCCACCTTGTTGCACCCAAACCACAAGAGTTGTTGATGTTGTATCTGGCAGCGACTAATCAGGTGGTCAGTGCAGCGTTAGTGGCACAACGGGAAGTGGAGGAAACAACAACCTCAGCAGATGTCCCGCCAAGAGCAGAAAGAGAGAATAGCTCGGCAAGGTCATATGTGAATCGGGACAAAGAGAAGCACGACAGCAAAGGCAACCCCAAGGACGCGGCAAGGAAGAAACTAGTGCACCACCCAGTATACTTCGTTAGCTCCCTATTGCAGGGGGGATAGATCCAGGTATTCTGGTGTGCAAAAATTGATTTTTTGCCTCGTCATGGACTAAAGGAAACTGCACCACTACTTCCAAGCCCATGAGATCACCGTTGTCACACGCTTTCCATTGCAAAGGATACTCCGGAACCTAGAGGCTACTGGCAGGATAGTAATATGGGCAATGGAGTTATCTAGCTTTGGCCTGAAGTTTGAAAGCACATCAAAAATTCAGAGCAGGGCATTGACAGAGTTTATTGCAGAATGGACGCCAACCCCTGATGCGGAAGTGCTGGAAACAGTTATTCTCGGCAAGGAATCACCCCAAGAATGGATTATGTATTTCGACGGTGCCTTCTCCCTCCAAGGTGCAGGGGCTGGCGTGCTTCTCGTAGCTCCCAACGGGGAGCACCTCAAGTACGTCGTCTAGATGTATTTTTCCCAGGAGGAGGCGACCAACAATACATCAGAGTATGAAGGGCTCCATGCCAGGCTCAGGATTGCCACATAATTGGGAATTAAGAAGTTGATCATTCGGGGTGATTCACAGCTTGTGGTGAGAAAAGTCAAGAAGGATTACTAAAGTCCATTGATGGAGGCATACATTGAGGAAGTGAGAAGGTTGGAGGAGCGCTTTGACGGATTGCAAACAGAGCACATGCCCCATGCGGAAAACAACATTGCTGATCATCTGTCAAAGTGCGCTACGCAGAAGCTACCTGTGGAACCAGGAACTTTTGTTATCCATCTTACTCAGCCCTCTGTATCCCCAACAACAATGCCCAAAAGAGGAGGAAATTGGATGATACGTCTCCAACGTATCTATAGTTTTTGATTGTTCCATGCTATTATATTATCTGTTTTGGATGATTTATATGCATTAATATGCTATTTTATATTAATTTTGGACCAACCTATTAAGCTAGAGCCTAGTGCCAGTTTCTGTTTTTTGCCTGTTTTAGAGTTTCATAGAAAAGGAATACCAAACTGAGTCCAAACGGAATAAAACTTTCTCGATGATCTTTCTTGCACCAGAAGCAAACCAGGAGACTTGGAGATGAAGTCGGAGAAGCACGGAGGCGGCCACGAGGTTGGAGGGCGCGCCCAGGGGGGTAGGGCGTTCCCCTCTACCTCGTGGCCTCCTCGGAGCTCTCCTGACCTAATTCTTTCGCCTATATATACTCTTAGACCCCAAAACCACCAGGGGGAGTCATGAAAACACTTTTCCACTACCGCAACCCTTTTTACCTATGAGATCCCATTTAGGGGCCTATTCCGGCGTCCTGCGGAGGGGGATTTGATCACTGAGGGCTTGTACATCAACACCATTGCCCTTCCGATGAAACGCGAGTAGTTTACCACAGACCTACATGTCCATAGCTAGTAGCTAGATGGCTTCTTCTCTCTATTTGATTCTCAATACCATGTTCTCCTCGATGTTCTTGGAGACCTATTCGATTTGATATTCTTTTGCGATGTGTTTGCCGAGATCCGATGAATTGTGGATTTATGATCACATTATCTATGAATATTATTTGAGTCTTCTCTGAATTCTTATATACATTATTTGATATCTTTGCAAGTCTCTTCGAATTATCAGTTTAGTTTGTCCTACTAGATTGGTTTTTCTTGCAATGGGAGAAGTGCTTAGCTTTGGGTTCAATCTTGTGGTGTCATTTCCCAGTGACAGTAGGGGCAGCAAGGCACGTATTGTATTGTTCCCATCGAGGATAAAAAGATGGGGTTTTCATCATATTGCTTGAGTTAATTCCTCTACATCATGTTATCTTACTTAATGCATTACTCTGTTTTTTATGAACTTAATACTCTAGATGCAGGCGGGAGTCGGTCGATGTGTGGAGTAATAGTAGTAGATGCAGAATCGTTTCAGTCTACTTGACACGGACGTGATGCCTATGTTCATGATCATTGCCTTAGATATCTTGGTCATTATGTGCTCTTCTATTAATTGCTCGGCTGTAATTTGTTGACCCATCGTATTATTTACTATCTCAAGAGAAGCCACTAGTGAAACCTATGGCCCCTGGGTCTCTTTTCCATCATACAACACTACAAAAAAAGCCACATCCGTGACATTTTGGGCCAAACAATATTTTTTTCTGTCATACTTATGACACTTCTATGACGATAATTGTGACAGAACCCGATATCATCATAGATGTGGTGGGCTCCTACTTCTATGACAAAAAATCATGACAGAAAATGGGCTTTTCGTCCTGGGCGGGCCGGAGACGCAGCTGCATGACATTCTTTGGGCCGTTCATGACGGAAAAAAACCATGGTAGAAGCGAGCGGGAGGAAAATTTCGAGGAGGTCGGGGGCCAAGCGATACGCATTTAACTCGTACACGTACGCGCGTCTGTGCGAGGCGTTGGCTCTGACTGAACCCGAGCGAGGCGTTGGGCTCTAACTGAACCCGAGCGATTGCACTGCAGGCTACGCATTACTGAACCTGAGCGATCAATCGATGGCTGTTAACTGAACCCGATCGAGCGATTCCTTCGCTACTGCTGCTAACTGAAGCCGATCGATTGGATGAACAGTGAGTGTTGCAGGGGGGGTTGGATGAACAGTGAGTGGTGGCGTTGCCTCTGGATGAACAGGACCCCTTGGTGTGGAGGGCTGGATGAATAGTAGACGGTGGAGGGGTGGCCGTGGAGGGGTGGCTGAACAGGACCCCGTGGTGTGGAGGGCTGGATGAATAGTAGACTGTGGAGGGATGCCTGTGGAGGGGTGGTTGAACAGTAGCCGGTGGAGTAGCATGCGGTGGAGGCTGGATGAACATGAGCCCGTGGAGGCTGGAGGAGGTCGTCGGTAGCCCGTGGAGGCTGGAGGAGGTCGGCGGGGAGACGAACAGTATCCTGTGGACTCCCGTTTTGCGGTACGCCACACCCCTCCCGATGAACAGGACCCCCGTTTCGACCGTAGGACGTCCGTTTCGTCCGTTTTGCGGTAAGCCACACCCCTCCCGATCAACAGGACCCCCGTTTCAACCGTAGGAGGTCTGTTTCCTCCGTTTTGCGGTACACCACACCCCTCCCGATCAACAGGACCCCTGTTTCGACCGTAGGAGGTCCGTTTCCTCCATTTTGCGGTACGCCAGACCCCTCCAGATCAACCAGACCCCGTTTCGAATGTGGCCGGTTGAACACAAGGCTGTTTCCTCCGTTCTGCGGTACGCCAGGCCTCGTTTCCGTCGCCTGTTCCATCCAAGCCGGTTGGCTCCCACGCGTTCCATTGCCTCCCGATGAACACGACGCATTCCGTTGCCTCCCCATGAACACGACGCATTCCGTTGCCTCCCCATGAACACGACGCATTTCATTGCCTCCCCATGAACACGAGCCCTCGACGTACGTATGCGCGAGTAGGCGTTTGATACCTGCCCGTATGTACACATACGTGGCCGTATTTTCTTTCTTGCACCCTGGCTGCTGTACGTACATGTACATGCTACGTGCGCCTCTACTACGACACGTGCGCGCCTCTACATCGACCAGTATGTAAGCACACATTCGCGACCAGGATGACAACGCTACGTACGCTTCGACCAGGTGGATCCCGACTGTCAGGCACTTCCTTGCCTGCGAAGATGTAGCTGGTGGGTCCCAGCAGTCAGGGGGGGCGAATCGTTTTGTTTTTTTTTGCCCAAACGCACTTCCTTGCGTGCGAAGGTGTAGCTGCTGGGTCCCAGCAGTCAGGGGGGCGAATTGTTTTTTTTG
>NC_057795.1:88726794-88737195 GCF_018294505.1 Triticum aestivum | reverse complement strand
TTGTTTTTTTTGCCCGGACGCACTTCCTTGCATGCGAAGGTGTAGCTGGTGGGTCCCAGCAGTCGGTGAATCTTTTTTTTTCGGACAGACTTCCTTGCGTGCGCAGATGTAGCTGGTGGGTCCCAGCAGTCAGGGGGGTGAATCGTTTTTTCCTGGACGCACTTCCTTGCGTGCGAAGATGTAGCTCGTGGGTCTTAGCAGTCAGGGGGTGAATCATTTTTTCGCAAAATACAGTGGCCCGTCCGGTGGGTCCCCGCTGTCAGGTGGAGGAATAATTATTTTGCGCGTAATAAGGAGGCACTTCCTTATGGCTGCCGTGGACCCAGCTGTCAGCCTCTCCACGTACAGTCCACGTCCGATGGAAGTCGTTCCTTGACCACGTTGACCACGCCGCGCCGAGAGCACCACGGCGGTGGACGACGGCGAGGCCTAGGAAGGGGACGACACGGAGCCGGGGAAGACCCGGCAGTGGATGCACACGCGGAGAGGAGTACGAGGGTTCACTGGTTCGGCTGTGCTGTCATCGCCGCAGAATAACAGGGGGTGTGGGTGAGTGGAGGGATGGCCCGGCCAGCGGTGGGAGTAGTAGGGGGCGGTGAGGCCTCCGCGGCAGCACAGCCGGCCACGGGAGGCAGGAGCAGGCGGCACGACCGGCGTTGCTTTGGGCGACTGGAGAAAGAAGACCAGAGGTTGAAGAAGCACGATGGCCGTTGGATGGACATCGTACGGTCACTGCAGGTAGAATCTTATATTGACTAAGTTGACAAAGCCCTTGGTATGTCAACTTAGTAGGCCCATAGGTCAGCTTCCGAAACGATCCGCCCCAGATGTCAGGGGGAGGGCGCGTGAAGCTAGAATATCCGAGATTGAAGAAGAAGCACGCCATCCGTTGGATGGACATCCAACGACCACTGCTGCTATAACCATGTGTTGCTTATAAGTTGATAAAGCCTTGCATACGCGTTAACTCTGTTTTTTAGGGGACGCATCAACTTAGTAAGGCCAGAAGTGTGTGGCTGAGAACTTATAGCCCATTTCAGATTTGTAAGAATGTGTAGCCCATTTTTGAATTCTAATGGAATTTACTACAACCCATTTACAGTTTGTTAAAAGTACGGCCCATTTCAACCAACCGTTCAAAACAGAATTCAATAAAATTTCCCACATTTTGATGGGATCCGAATATTTTTATCTCGAAATTTCTAGTCAGATTAAATACAATTTCAATATAAATTTATATTACGTAAATATCCAACGAAACAATGCGCTTGCAACAATTAATGTAATTAAAATTTTCAATATCCAAAACTAATATTTTATAAAGTAATCATTGTTTGGTGCATTTTTTTTATAGTTTACTACCTAGTTTTTATAATCACATCCCATTTATTATTTCTTAAAGCCCATTTTCTTGTTAAGCCTAATGCATCCCTCCTAGGAAATATTTGTAGCCCAGCGGGGTGGAGAATAACAACTTGACCTTGTCTGTGTATTCCTAAAAAAAGTATAGCTGGGCTAGCCTTTTTAGCTTGAAATAAATTAATATCTGGGTTGGATATCTGGCCTGGTCTAGACGGGCCATAGCCCGCCCAGTTAATACCTGCAGCGATGTTTTCGTTGTAGTTATATCGGGGCTGAACATCGAAAAACTCTGAAGTGCTCACACCACAAAAACACAAATACTGCTCGAGCTGCTTGGTCCCAGCTGTCGGCCACTTCTTGTGCAATTCTCTCGTTTATTCACTACTCCCTCCTTTCCGGTTTATAATGCTCAATTCAAAAATCTCACCAATCAAGATAGATGACGAGTGGTGGAATACCTTTTGTAGTTTTGCAAAAGCACCTAATTAATGCTCTTGTTATCCTCAAAAAATTATGTTTATCAATGCATTAATTGCAATGCATGCATGCATAAAGTACATGCATTGGTCAATTTTCTCTTAATACTTGCATGCAATGATTTAATGCACCTTGGATTCTGAACATGTGATGGAAAACAACCAAATTGATCCTTATAAAATGGAAAAACTAAAATTTTGAGATAAGCCCTATAAACCGGAAAGGAGGGAGTACATTGGTTGACAATGGTGTGGGACCGTGATGTTAGGAAAACCAGGAGGAAGCAAAATAAATTATAGTTATATCTATATGTATAATAAGGAGGCACTTGCGTACGTGAGGCTATGGACCTGGTGGGTCCCCATTGTCATCCTATCCAAGTAAAGTCATCTCCTCGCCCGCGCGCGCTTTCCGCCCAAAATAGTCAACGCCGGCCACCCCGCTTCCCGGTGCAGGCGATTGCTCCGCCTTCAAATGACACAAGTGCCGTCCGTCCGTCCATCTGCCGCACACATTAATGATACGCGGTTGCCGAGGCGGCTACTCCGGCGCCACACGTACGTCCCTCCGCCCGCCCACCATTGATATATAAACTGCTGCGCCGACCATAGCCGCAGTCATCCGCATCCGTTCCCTTTCTCCCGTCCACACCACTACTGCCCACCATGGCTTCCTCGCGCTCCAGCGCTCTTCGAGACAGGCAGACGACGGACCACAGGGAGATGGCAGCCATTGCTGCCGACTGGCTGGCCGGCAGGTAGCCGGAGGATGACGACGTCCCAATGGAGAACATGGTAGTCGACGATTCGGCGCCATACCCCTCCTCTGCGCCATCCTTGCCGGTGCATTGCACCATGACCATCGGCGAGGCCCGTGCCCAATATATGGACAGGGTGAGGCAGATGCGTGAGGAGCAGTTCCGTGAGGCGCAGGCCGACGCCGCCTACAACCACCATCTCCTCCAGGAGCACCCGCAGGCAGAGGAGCAGATCGCCGCGGAGCGGGCGGAGCAGGAGGTGCTGCTCGACTCGTACCGCTCCGCCCGCAAGGGCCTCCCCAAGCGCTAGCGGTACCGCATGCGGGTGGCGGAGGCTGCGGACGCCTACAAAGAGGCTAGCAAAGAGGGCGATGAAGCGGGCGAGGCGCTGTTTGGCGAGACTAAGGACGAGGCAGAGGACAATGCCGACTCCGATGAGTCCCCGCTCTGCTGGCGTCGACGAGGCCCTGCTCCTTCGAGGCCCCGCGGAGCCAACAACGAGGCAGAGGATACCGCCAGCTCCGCCGAGGCCCCGCCCTACCAATAACGAGGCAGAGGACATCGCCGGCTTAGTCGAGGCCCCACCCTGCCGGCAATGTGGGGGAAGATTTCCAACGCTCTGCTGAGGCGCCGCCCACTGGCAACGAGACAAAGGACATCGCCGGCTCCGCCGAGGCCCTGCCCCGCTGCCAACGAGGCTGCGCCACACAAAAAACAAGGAAGAGTAGAACATGGTAGGTCACCGCCGCTCGGGTCCAAGTAAGGCCACCGCTGCTTCCCTCCGGTTGAAGCCAAGCTAGGCGGGTTGACCATTGACGGCCGGTTAGCTTCTTGGCGGCGACGTGGAGTCGGAGAGCTACACTAGAGAAGAATGCTGCTTCTACTTAACTCGTGGTGCAGTTAGCTGACTGACACGTGGGCCCAAAAGGCACATGTCAGTTACGCAACTGCACCTGCAGTTAAGTCACTGAAGCTTCTGTTCGGATCAGCGGGACATAGGTGGTAGCTTCGGTTAATTAATTATACCTCCAGCGCACCCCTTTTTAGTTGAAGAATGTATGAAATGTAATGAAATCCGGCATGTTTATATGAAATCTGACCGTGTATGAATGAATTTATTTTGATTAGTTCGGACATTGACATGGCACCTCGTGCTAAATAGACCAACTATTCTTTTTGTGTAGTTCCACCAAAATCAACAAAATTTGCGCGTAGTTTGTATGATTTCGCCCTTATATGTTGCAACGCCTTGAACTTATGGGCACCTACTTTCTTGTGGTGGAAATGAATGATTCCATGTATTCATGAACATTTTGTGCAGTTCCCTTTGAAATCAAGCTGAGCACCCCTGTTTGCACAAACACAAAAAAGTGATTAGTATAAAGCAAACTATACTATGAATTGACAATTTCAACAGGCACATACATGGTCTATGTAGAGCACACTTTTAGAAAAAAATGGAACTCACCAGAAAGAATCCTAGAACAGCATTGTACTCGCGCATCATAGCAAAAAAATTGGAGATTTGCCAGTCCTTCTGAACCTAAGTTAGTTTGGTCTTGTGGGGATTAATGTAACCATCCTTCAACTGCTCCTTCTAATGAGAAGATAGACATGGCTTCTTCATCCTGGCATAATCGGAACTAGTCACTTAACATACTCCATATTCTTCTTCAGAGGAAGATGATCCTGTTGTGCAAAGACAAGAGGACTACTAAATGCTAGCATCCCTGTTTGCTCCAAAAAAAGGAAAGGAAATATTTAAAACAACACAGATGAAGCACTTCTCAAGAACAATACCACTTTTTCCTGACAGTATCTAAACAGTAGCACAACACCAATAGAGATGACAAAGCTTAATCATATGGATGAAATCAGTGGGTGAGTACCAACCTTTGTCAGGAGGCTGATTGTGTAGAGCATACAAATGAAGCACTTCTCCGGAACCATCTGTTGCTATCTACGAGGGTGGCCATGCTTACTATATACTCCTCGATTAGTTTAATGTTTCCAACATCTTCTTGTGCAGTTCCACTAAAATATATGGTATCTTCAAAGAAGATCCTTGTTTGCACAAGTAGAGATAATTACGTATGGCTTCAAATCAGTGGCAAAACAATTGCTCATTCCAGCCACAGCAATAAATTAAGATGCAAAACTATATCATTACTTGTGTCATCACAGTTCTAGTGCTTCATTACAGCACCGAGAGTTGATTTTTGTATTTCTTCCGCTTGTTCTTCCCCTTCATCACTTGGTTCAATAACAGACAAGCTTCGCCTTTAATGTAAGATTTGCCATGTCAATTAGGGAGCACAAGTATAGTACTAAACTTAATTTTCTGATGAAAGTGGCAAAATACAGGCCAGCAGGTGTGAAATATCCTTATCTTACCTCAATGGGATATCACGGTGCACATACAGATTGGAAGTCTTGTCTCCATTTGTGCAGTTCACTAAAATCAAGCAACATTATCATACAAGTAGCACACCATATGAAAGCACACTGCAGAATCATGTGAAAGAAGGCTAGTACTGACCTCTCATGATGCAGAATTCAAACAACTCACAAGAAGAAGATCTGAACCAAATTCGCCTTAACGGATAGGAAGTAAGATCTCCGCTTGTGCAGTTCCACTAAGATCAAGCAACATTGTCGGTGTGACATTTTGGTTGAACTACACAAAACACTCTTAAAACAAAAGTGTTTTGTGCAGTGCAACAAAAGGTCACAATGGCAATGAGGTGAAGTAGATAACCCTGTATACACAGAGGTGCAAAGGAAACAATTAGTGGTCAATAACGGTGGATGACACAGAAGCCAACAAAAAGAAGCATCTACCTTATATAAATGGGAAAGAAAGCAAGATAGTAGCATTTCTCAAACAGTGGCATTGATTAATATTAACATAGAGATTATATTAACAATAAAATTCGTTAAACATGTAATTTGCTTTTAACTATGGCATTGCATCAACATTTCTATGTAGGGACTAAAAAAACTCCGTGTCAGTCACATCTAAACCAAACAGGAGGACTTTTAGGGACTAAAAGTGGGCATTTGGGACTAAAGAAAGAAGACCCCGAGGGAGTCCTTTTTGGACTTTTTCCAACAGTTGCCGCTGCCACGCATCGCACTTTGTTTCTATTAGTTCATTACTAGGGGTAACATGGTCTTTTAGCATGTCATTATTAACCTCTAGTCCATGTTTAGTCCCTGGAACCAAGCAGGAAGGGACTAGGGAGTTTTTAACCAAACAGGGCCTTAGATTAACAACAACTAATGAGTTGCACGGGACAGTGGACGCACCAGCACCATGTGCATCTACCGATGTACTATGGTCATGCACAGTCTGTTGCAACAAAGAACAAATGACCAAGGAGCATATTTGTGTTGGTCCCAGTTTTGTTATCTTTAGACACCTTTCCCTATGTGAGCACAGCAAATCTAGTCCTGCTCAAACTTACAGCCTTGTCCCTTCCTTTCCTTTTTGAACTAGTACTTTCGCCCCTTGCTTCCCTCTTTGAACCACGTCCTAGATTTATGCGATACAACTTTCCCCACTACTTTCCCCCATTCCTTTCCTCTTTGAACCACGTCCTAGATTCATGCTATACAACTTTCCCCCTTCATTTCCTCTTTGAACCACGTCCTAGATTCATGCTATATACAACTTTTCTCACTACTTTCCCCCACTCCTTTCCTCTTTGAACCACGTCCTAGATTCATGGTATACATGCAGCTAGAGCAATGCATGTGGAATAAGTAAAATATACCTTAAGGTTCTTGGGGCGTGGTTCGGTGTGCGACGGGACGGTGGCGAAGAAGAAGGGGTCGGAGGCCCTCCCGCGTCGCTGCTGGGTGGAAAGTGAACAACTGCGCTGGTAGTGGATTCCCTCCCTCGCCGACGGCGACAGCGTTAAGCCTCCTTCCCTTCCCGGCGGACGGATCCTATCGGATCTTTGAGCAGCAGTGAGGGGAGAGAGAGAGGCCAACGAAGTCTTGTTTAGATCTGGAGAGGGTGAGAGAGTGTGAAGCGAGCAACTACAAGCGCTAAGGCTCCAGCGTGTATATATATACTAGAGAGAGAGTGTGAAGTGTGCAAACCCTACAAAACATTTTGACCAGTCAAAGAATCCTCCTGACAAAAATTATGCTCAAGTTTAGTTATCGAACCCGAGACCTCAAGTTTGATGAGCGAACAGGCTAACCTGCTACACAACCCTCCCGTTATGTTCAACAAGAGGAAAATAACCTTTTATACATTCCTGCATTCGTGTGACAAGCATGCCGTGTTTTTTTGTGTGTGTGTGGGAGTAATTGGGATTTCAATCATAATCGTGTCATGTGGCTTTGGTGGTAAGTCTATCCACAGTGGTGCAGAAATAATCAGCCTTAGTCACCTTACCTCTCTCCATGTAATACGTTGGGTCCCACCAGTTAGAGGGTGAAACAAACAAATTAATAAGAAAAATTAAAAGCGCCAATGGTGTATCTTACACCTCGAACATCTCGCTACTGCTCGGGAACACTCTCCAATTGATCCCTCTGTTCACTCATGTACTATTTTAAGTGAATCCTTATTATAACATGCACACAAATTTTGGGCACTTGTATTCGACTTAAGTCAGTGTGCCACCATATCTCGTATACTTACTACTCCCTCCGTCTAGGTGTAATAAGTCACGTTAGAAGGTGCAAAGGGACCAAGGTGCGCGTGTGTGCGTGTGTGTGTTTAACATCATGTGCGTGTTAGAGAGTGCGACAGATCGACCTACTCCTACAGAGAGATGGTGTGTAGTGTACAATTTTAGCCGCGAGAGTCGGTGCATCCTCTCATTTCCGGGCATGTCCGGTAGGGACATGCGGATAGCTGCCACGCCCGCTCCTGACCATCCTGGCCCACCCAAAGCCCCTCCATCGCCCGCGCGCGCTTCCCGCCTGAAACGGTCAGCGTCGCTCCAAAGAATCGGTGCTGCATTCATGCCCAGGCAGAGCGGACACGACCTCTCGCTGGTGCAAGAGTGATGGTTGCTTCGTCCGTCCAACTTACTGCTGGGTCTATGTGATTGACGGCTCATTGGTCTTTATTACTGAGGTGGTAGGACTGCTGGATGTCCCACGCTTTCGGCGAAAGGAGGTAGTAGATTACAATTTTCTCCATTCTTACAGCGGAGGAGTGCAAGAGCAGTGAAAACACGCAGGCTCAGTGATTACATGGCCCACCTAACACTATCACCGTGCGACACCTAACTCTTTACATAGTACTCCCTCTGTTCCTAAATATTACTAGATGAGTCCCCGCGTGTTGCCGCGGAACAACGGTATATCTCTCTGCGCAAAATTATTGATTTCATAGAACTAAAAAAACTCTATAACCGCATGACAACTGTGGTAGCCAAACTAAATAAACTCCCATCATCATTTAGATCATCCCAAGTAAGGAAAAAAGATCAGCCAACTCCTACTGCATAATGGGATTATAGTTTTCTTTTTGACATGTTAATGGGACTTAAAAGATCACTTACATGCATGCTACCGGTGCATGCTTGCATGCAGACATGTTGATGTGATTTAAAACCCACTCACATACATGTGCCACGGTATTTCTGCATGCTTGCATGTGGATTAGTGAGGAGCCTCCCAACGTCTAGATCAGACGGCTATTATGGACTGATTTACTTCATCTAACGGCTACATCAATTTTGATGATGTGGCTCAAGGAGAGGATAGAGAATTCCTAGTAGTGGCGGCTAGCTATTACTAGTAGATAAGTCTTTGTAGAGATTCCACTAGGTGAACTACATACGGAACAAAATGAATGAATCTACACTTAAAATGCATCTATATACATCCGCATATGGTTCATGGTGAAATCTCTACAAAGACTTATATTTAGGAATGGAGGTAGTACTAGTATAGTACTAGTACGTACTGTAATTTATCAGCGAGATAAATTTGTACAATGCTATGAAGCTTCCAACTCCTGTTACATGTATCTTGCATCCAAGGTTGCCCGTTGCAACATTTCATCAAATACAAAGGAGACTAACATGCATGCAATTGCATCTCAGTGATTGACAGATCATAGCAAATATGTACTCCCTCCGTTCCAAAATAAGCGTCTCAACTTTGTGCAAAATTTTGTACAAAGTTGTACTACTACTAAAGTTGACACTTATTTTGGAACAGAGGCAGCTAAAGAAAAAAACGATCCATGCAATCCCTAGCCCTTAAACCATGAACCCTGATCAGGCTTCAATTTGCTGGCAACGTTTGAGCCTCCTAATAAATGAAGTTTGCAACCTTTTGACCATCGGATCATTTTGTGCAGTTTCACCAAAATCGAGATGAGCATCCCTGTGGCAAAGAAATTGAAGAAGCGTGATTAGAATAAGATTACTGGGACTAGTTGATGAGACATAAACTCATCACAAATATAGTACGTAGAAGACAATAGAGGTATCAGGTATGTGCGGGGCAAAGAAGTAGAGAAATATCCACAAAGAGTGATGTGGGCAGGTGGAGCAGTGGTGCAAGCCGGCTGTAAAGGGAGTTGTACCTGAGGGACGTAGCTCAACCTTGAGGACGGCGGCGGGAGGTGGCAACTGCCCACGTCGCGGCAGTGAGCAAGGGATGAAGGCAACCTCACCGGCTTTCTGAGAGAGAACGGCGGGGACCCCTGATCGGGACGTGCCGACAGTGGGTTTTCACCGTCGGTGACGGCCACCGCTTCTACACTAAGCATCCACCCCTTCCCCGAGCAGACATGATCCGCCGGGATGTTAGAGATGTGGACACAGTCGTTTTGTGCGAGAGAGTGTGAAGAGAGCAACCCCAGCAAGCAACCGTGTAGGCTGGCCCGTCCTGACTATGTATATAGTGGAGCGGTTTCCTTTTCTCTCCATATGAACCTATCATATTGCGTACGTGCCACTAAAGAAAAAAAACTTTATTTATAAATGACGCGGCACCTACTACTCGTTCTCCTATAACCTTGCGCTTGGCATCTCCAAAATATTAACCTTGCGATTGGCTCTTTGCCTCTTTGGGAAGTCAAGCAATAATGGTAGTGCAGTATATATCGTTCTGGCTATATGAGACCGAATGAATTGCTGCTCGTCCACCACATGGGCAAAGGTCGAGGGGCAAGGGAGAGTGCTAGTACATACGGAGCAAAATGAGTGAAGGTACACTCTAAAATACGTCTATATACATCAGTGTTTGGAGTATGTACTAGTAGTTCATATTGAAATCTACTAAAGGACATATATATTCCAAACAATATGATATAATCTCTATAACCAAGGTAGTAGGGACGAGGAGTAAATGGAGGGAGTAGTAAATTTTCTCCTCGTCCTGCGAGCCACCGCTTGCATGGGCGAGGGAGCGGGCGTAAGGCGGAGCAAGCTTCACATCATCCTGCGAGCCACCGCGCCCATGGGTGGGGGAGACGGCGTACTAAACAAGCTTCTCCTCATTCTGTGAGTTGACGAGACACATCAAAAGTACTCCAGTGTATAGAGCCTTGCTTCTGAGGTAGGCCCCACATGGTTTGCCTCTTTTTTTAATTTAACATAATGCGTCAAGTCGCAATTTGTTTGTTCACCCGTGGTAGACGATCATCCCTTAACCAAGTGGACAACCAGTACACGTGCCAAATTACCACGTTGGCTGCCTTTTTCGTACAGAAATGAGCTCCACTGTGTACCCGCGCGGGTGTGGTTGGGAAAGAGACGGGAGTACGTGCACCGTGCATGCAGCTCTTCTCTTCGTGCACGTCCTCCACCTACTTGGGTGTATGT
>NC_057795.1:88699480-88726391 GCF_018294505.1 Triticum aestivum | reverse complement strand
CTGGCTTACCGGAACGTTAGAGGGCACATGTCAAGTTTGTGTGTGGCAGGGAGACATGACTAGAGCGCTTGATGTATCGGTGTGTGTGGGGGGGAGGGGGGTGGGGGAAGGGGTAGGCAGAGGCTTAACTATAGAGGTAGAATGACTCATATATGTGTTGAGAAGGAGAGAGCCAGATATGTCTTGAGGGAGATCGGTCGACATCCATACATAACTGAAGGACGGGAAATATGATGGGACAGAGAGACAGAGAGGAGAGAGAGAGGGAGGGAGAGGGAGGGAGAGGGGTAGAGTGCTGGATGGGTGATGGAGTTGCTTCTCGGAGATGTTGGGAGAGGCCTACTAGACAAACTGAGGGTGGAACTGCAATGTTATCAATAAGAGTGGGGATGTGTTTCTGTGTGTGCCTGTGCGTGATAGATCTGTCGGGACGCATCCATGGATGATGAAAGGGAACCATGTGATTGGTAAGCAAACCTAACTAGATCGATCGGTAGATCAATTGTTGTTTGTCGGAGGAAGGGAGAGACACAACTAATGAGGTAGATCGATCGACATGTGGGTAAAAACGAGTTGTAAGGACCTAGCTAGCTATATGTATAGCAGAGATCGGTCGGTGTACGTCCATTTGTTAGAGGCAAATAAGGCCCAGCGAGACGGATAGACAGAGAGAATGGAGCTAGTAGGTGGTGCGAGAGGCCCAACTACTAGCTAGATAGGGGGAGGAGTGTGCGGTTGTGAGATCGATGAAAAGAAGGGCGAGAGTTTACACGTGTGTCTGACCGTATGAGAGACACGAGGCAAGGACACATAAAGGAGGAGATTGAAGCTGTGTGTGTATGCTGTAGGCGGGCATCGCTGGAGAGGTTTATCGATCGGTGTGTGTTGGAAAGTAGTTGCGGAGACTCTGGGAGAACGACCTAAAAAATGAATGTGACCGGTGGATAGAATGCCGAGGGAGGGGGAGGGTGAGGAGGGCGTGTGCATGCACGAGAGAAAGTTAGTGGTAGCTACAAAGGTTAGAGGATTGTGTGGGTGTAAGAGACTAACAAAGATCATAATTTGATATGAAAGCGGATTCATATATTTGAATAGGAGATCATAGTGTTTTAAACATTGCATGCATTAATATAGCGGTGATACACGTGTTGTGGACATGTTATACCATAATGTGATAATGCATGGCGTTTGCAACTCACAGCTAAATGCTGAACAATCTAAACCATACTATACATCAAACAATCTTACATTTTATTTGAATTTGTGAGAATGTGGGGCGTTTGCAGCTTACAACTAAATATCAAGAAATCTAAACAATACTATATATCGAACATTCTCACATTTTATTTGAATTTGTGGTAATGTGTGGTGTTTGCAACTCACATCTAAATACTTGTAGGCGTAGGGGGCGGGGCAGCATACATAATATGATAAACACATTATACATATGAGACATGGTTTAGATTATGAAGATCTAGCTAGAGCTAGAAATGTAATGTGATTTGAAATCAAAATAAAGTGGATTCAAAAAATCTAGTTCGAGTTCATATAGTACACATAGTTCATATGTAACTCGAGACTAATCATGTGGTGTGCTGTGAAGATAATACATAAACGATGGTTTAACTTGACAATAATGATGATTGTAGATCTTATTAAAATAGAGAAACGAATGTCAGAGTAAATGACCATGGGTAGCCTAGCCGGCTCCCCTTGGTTCTTCAAAAAATGACAGGCCGATCGAGCCTTGAAGCACCCAAGGCATGGGGCCGCCTTCCCCTGGACAGCTGTCTCGCAGGCCAACTACCGGAAGGCGGCCCGGCCCTAAACTCTCATGAAGAAACCCACGAGAGGGCCGACTCCAAGAACCCGGCCACGTGAAGACCGAATCCAAGAACCCGGCCCCTGGCAGGCGGCCAAGATCGTACCCTCAAAGTCTGCACCCACATAACGGTGATGGGACGGGGCATGGCAACAGTGAATCCTGCCACCCCCGAATCCCGGAGCACGCATGGCCACAGTACGCCGTACGGGGCAGCCATCACCCATCCGGTGTGGCACTGTTGCCATGCTGACCATGACGCCACCCACGACAGGCTGTCAGTACGGCCCGCAGGCGGAGGGCCCCTTCAGTTAGAGAGACGCCCGAAGGCGGCCACGCCTCACCCAGTCGGCCTGGGATGTAGCTGCCTCCCACCAGCCGGCTTGCTCCCTCCCCCGAAGTACGCGCACCATTAAGGAGACAAGACTAGGTAAGGCTAAAGTGAGAACCTGCTAGGTGGCGGCACTGTAGCCATGCTTACCACGACAAAGCCCTCGTCATCAAGAGTGAGGCAACAGTAACCAGCCCCCAACAAGACCCCCAAGTGGTGGGACCTGCCTGTCGACCAAGAGGCCGACAGCCGGTGGGACCCACCAGTCGGCGGGCCCCAGTGGCCGGCGGAGAAGCCGGTGAACATAGACATTGACGGCTAGGGCCCATGCCCAGCCGAATTACCATTGTACCCCTAGGGGGTAGGCCTATATAAACACCCCAGGGTACCCATACAAAGGCTTGATCTAGACACTACATTGAGGGGAGAAGAGAGCTAGCCTTGCCCTTCTTCTTCCTCTCGCAGAACAGCTCAAGGAGGCTCTTGTAGCCACTTGTTGATCTAGTGATCATGCGGAGACCCCACAGAGCAGGACTAGGGGTGTTATCTCCACGGAGAGCCCCGAACCTGGGTAAGATCCGCCAGCGTGCATGTCTTTGCCTCATCCCATTCCAGGCACCGGTGATGTCTTACTGGCTCCCACAATGATAAGCCATCCGTTGGCATATGTCGCACCTACCACCCGACATTTGGCGCCCAACGTGGGGCCAGTTGCACCATCGTCCGAAGACCTGCTCTAGACGGGAACCCTTTTCCTTCCCAGCGAGCGTAGCCAGCCCGGCATGCTCGATGGCGCTTGCCCCGACACGGTGCAAGGCATCGACGACGCCTACGCGGTGATCTGCGTCGCCGACCATCTTGGCAAAGCCCGCATCTCCGACGAACCCGCGTCCAACGCAGGCACAGGCTGCCCCGAGAGCCGCCTCGTCAGCCTCCTCGACCAACTCCACGTCTCCAGCGAGCCTGCTATGGATTTGGAGTCGGTTGGCTCCACCGATCCGATGCTTGTCGACTCCGACACGGCATCGCTTGACACTTCCCCACCAACGTAGTGATCTTCGACGACCCTCTTCCTTGAGCCGACAGCGGTGGCAGCACCGTCACTGAGGTACTAGTCATTAGCCACGGCGTCGCCTCTGGCGAGAACGCCCATGACGCCCTCCAAGCGGCTCTGCATGACTTGTCGGCCCCCATCCCGGCCGACGCCGACGCCTAGACGCTGGAGGCACGCCGCCTCGCCCTCATTGTGGAGGGCCAGAAGATGGCCTCCATGAGAGGCCTCACTGAGGCTCACCAGCACGAAGTCGACCGCGCCGCCTTTGGTATGCCGCCTCCTAACAAGCCGAGCCGAGCCGACGTCGTCATGAAGTGCAGCGCGGGCATCGCCAACATGTTGGGAGCAGACCACCAGTCTATGCCATGCCCCTCGAGAACCTATGCTTCGCCTAGTCGGTCGTGGACGAGCTGAATGGACTGGGGGCCGACGAGCTCCCCTACATGACCAGACGCATCCAACAGTTGATCGATGCGGCCGCAGTGGCATGAAGCCAACGCCCGCGCTGGAAGTCCTCCCCCACGCCGAGAGCACGGTGCGACGTCACGGACACCGACTATGGGCGGCGCTTGCATAAGGCAAGAAAAGGAGCGGCTACTAGCCGCCGTCGGACTCGAATCACCATCGAGCGCGATGCAGAAGGCCGCCCTCGAGCTGTGGAGCGACGAGGCGATCCTCCTCCTCCTCCGCCTCGTGGGGAGAGATATCCCACCCCGCCGCCTGTCTCGCATCCGACCCTCAGCGGCCGACTAGGCCGCCGTGAAGGAGTTAACGAGAATGATGCCCGCCATCGGATAGACCGCCTAGCGCGATGCCTGGCGCTAGAAGAAGAAGACAATGTCGGCCCGCCCTGGTTTGGCCCCCGCATCCGTGACGAGCCCTTCCCCAAAGGGTTCTCACTCCCAAGACACACGCCCAAGTACAACGGCTCCGTGAAGCCGGAGGATTGGTTGATCGACTACTCCACCGCAGTTTGTATAGTAAACGGCAACATGCGTGTTGCTGTGAAATACGCCCCCCTCATGCTCCAAGGCACGACGCGCACCTGGCTCAACAGCCTTAAGCCTTACAGCGTCAACAGCTGGCTAGACTTCACAGAAGCCTTCATCCGCAACTTCACCAGCACCTACAAATGGGCTCCCAAGCCCCGACAGCTCTCCTTGTGTGTTCAAGGGCCCGATGAATCAACTCGCGACTACCTCACACGTTGGGCCGAGCTCCGCAACTCCTGCGAGGGGGTGCACGAGGTTCAAGCCATAGAGTACTTCACCACCGGATGCCGAGAAGGCACCCTCCTCAAGCACCGACTCCTCTGCGACGAGCCGACTACCCTCGACGAGCTACTGATCATAGCAGACAAGTATGCGACGGCCGACTCTTCAATGAAGACCGAGCTTCGAGTAGATGCCTCCGGGAAGGTGCTCGCTCCGGCTCCCAAGACGTCGGCTGGAGACTCCAACCGATGCCCGTACCAGAACGACAACAAGTGCAAGTCCCCTATGCCGCCTTCCACCAGTCGGCAGGTGGCCACGGTCGAAGACGAACAACCCGACGAGCGGCCCGCGCCCAAGAAGCAGAAGGGCGGCAGGCCGGCTTGGCAGCTGACTTTCTCCTACGAGCAAACCCTTGATGCCCCCTGCAAGTTCCACAGCGGCGCGAAGCCGTCCAACCACACGACTCAAAAATGCCATTGGCTCACACAAATCTCCAAGGGCAAAGGGCTGCCGCCTCTGCCTGCTGGCCAGCCGCCTCCAGCCCCTCAGCAGCCGGCCGCTCGACCAGCGGTCGGGGCTGTTCAAGACGAGTTCCCCGACGAGCATGACACCTACGTCGTCTTTACAAGCCAGACTGAAGACCGGTGCCACCGGCGCCAACAGCACCAAGAAGTCAACATGGTCGCCTCCAACAACCCCGAGTTCATGTACTGGTCGGAGAAGCCTATCAGCTGGAGCCGGGCCGATCACCCAGAGGTGATGCCGTCTCGCGGCTCTTACGCATTGGTTTTGGACGCCACCCTCGCAACAGAAAGGCGAGCGGCCCGTTTCACCCGCGTACTGATAGATGGCGGGAGCAACATCAACATACTGTACCGTGACACCATGGACAAGCTGAACATCAAGACGGAGCAGCTCATGCCTAGTCGGACTGTGTTCCATGGCATCGTACCCGGCCTGTCCTGCTCACCAATCGGCAAGATCAAGATAGATGTTCTCTTTTGGGACAAGGATCATTTCCGCCGAGAAGCAGTATTGTTTGAAGTAGTGGATCTAGAGAGCCCTTACCACGCGCTGCTTGGCCGACCTGCTCTGGCCAAGTTCATGGCTGTACCCCACTACGCCAACCTCAAGATGAAGATACTGAGTCCCAAGGGCATCATCACCATAGCCGGAGACTACAAGAAATCCTCTGAGTGTGCGGCAGCTAGAAGCCGGCTGACCGAGTCCCTCGTGATCGCTGAAGAGAAAAAGATGCTGGATCGGGTCGTGGCCATGGCCGGCAAGCAGCCGGCCCTGTCCCCTAACCCCAAGGAATATGATGCTCAAGGTTCCTTCCAGCCGGCCAAAGAAACAAAGAAGATACCTCTGGACCCGGAGAACCCGGAGAGGTTTGCTGTCATTGGAACAAACCTGGACAGCAAATAGGAAGGCGAGCTCATCGATTTCCTCCGTGAGAATCGGGACATCTTCGCATGGTCCCCCAAGGACATGCTGGGAGTTCCGAAGGATTTCGTCGAGCACAAGTTACACGTCCGAGCAGATGCAAAACAGTCAAGCAGCCCCTCCGCCAACTGTCGGAGGAAAAGAGAAGGATTGTAGAAGAGGTAGCCCGGCTTCTGGCAGCCGACTTCATTATGGAGGTGTTCTTTCCAGAGTGGCTTGCCAACCCGGTCCTTGTGTTGAAGAAGAATAACAAGTGGCGCATGTGTATAGATTACACCAGCCTCAACAAAACCTGCCCCAAAGATCCATTTGCCTTACCTCAAATCCATCAAGTGATAGACTCCACAGCCGGATGCGAGCTGTTGAGCTTCTTGGATGCTTACTCAGGCTACCACCAGATAAAGTTGGATCCATCTGACTGCCTGAAGACCGCCTTCATCACACCATTCGGAGCTTTCTGCTACCTGACTATGACATTCGGCTTGAGAAATGCCGGTGCCACTTTTCAGCGTTGCATGCAGAAATGCCTCCTCAAGCAGCTCGGCAGAACTGCCCACGTCTATGTAGATGATATTGTGGTGAAGACGGAGAAGCACGGCACCTTGCTGGAAGACCTCAGACAGACATTTGAAAACTTGCGCCGGTTTCACATCAAGCTCAACCCCGAGAAACGCGTGTTCGGTGTACCAGCCGGCTAGCTTCTAGGCTTCCTGGTCTCCGAACGCGGCATCGATTGCAACCCAGTGAAGATCAAGGCCATAGAGAGAATGGAGATTCCTACAAAGCTACGAGACGTCCAAAAGTTTACCGGATGCCTGGCCTCCCTGAACCACTTCATCAGCCGACTCGGAGAGAGAGCTCTCCCCCTCTACCGACTCATGAAGAAATCCACTCACTTCGAGTGGAGCGACCAAGCAGACCAAGCTTTCCACGAGCTAAAGAACATGCTGACCACGCGGCCTGTCTTGGCAGCACCGACTGAGAAAGAGCCCATGCTCCTTTACATTGCCGCCACTAGCCGGTGGTCAGCACCGTTATCGTGGTTCAGCGCCCAGAAGAAGGCCGAGCTCACCTAGTCCAGAGGCCGGTGTATTATTTGAGCGAAGTACGGTCCACCTCATAGCAGAACTACCCGCACTACCAGAAGATGTGCTATGGTGTATACTTTGCCGCCAAGAAGCTCAAGCCCTATTTTCAAGAGCACCCCATCGCGGTCATATGTACTGCCCCGCTCGCCGAGATCATAGGCAGCCGGGATGCATCCGGCCGGGTGGCAAAATGGGCAATTGCGCTATATCCTTACACAATCTTCTACCAGCCTCGCACCGGCATCAAGTCCCAGGCATTGGCCGACTTCCTTGTCGACTGGGCCGAGACCCAGTACTTGCCGCCGACCCCCGACTCCACTCATTGGCGGATGCACTTTGATGGATCCAAGATGCACACCGGCTTGGGAGCCGGCATCGTCCTCACCTCTCCCAAGGGCGACAAACTCAGATACACATTGCAAATTCATTTTGCCGCCTCCAACAATGTGGCCGAGTACGAGGCACTTATACACGGGCTCTGGCTAGCCAAAGAACTCGGCATCCGACGAATCCTGTGCTATGGTGACTTGGATTTGGTAGTCTAGCAATCATCTGGCGCCTGGGACGCCAAGGATGCAAACATGACGAGCTACCGCTTCCTCAATCAGCAAATTAGTGGATATTTTGAAGGATGCGAGTTCCTCCACGTGCCACGGGCCGACAACGAGCAAGCAGATGCCCTGGCACGAATAGGCTCCACTCGACAAGCTATACCAACTGGCGTCTCTCTCCAATGCCTCCTCAAGCCGTCTGTCAAGCCATCTCCAGAGTCTGATTCCATCTTTGTACCGCCTGACCCCGACGCAGTCAGATCTGACTTGGGGAACTAAGCAGGCGGCTCAGGGACTTCGACAGGCGGCTCGGGGACTGCCATAGTCGCCCCCATCCCGGGAACTTCAGAACCCGGCCAGGGGACTACCGCAGTCAGCCCGGGGACTGCATCGACGCAACAGGCGGTGGCCGACTCCAACTCTTCACCACCCAACCCACCCGCCCTGGTCGTAGTAGCCGTATTGACAATAGAAGAAGTCACATCTCCATCATGGGCCCAGCCCATCCTCAATTTCCTGGTAAACAGAGAGCTGCCGACTGACGAGATCTCGGCAAGACAAGTCCAACGCCAAACCAGAGCATACACAATAATGAACCGAGAGCTCGTTAGGCGTAGCCTCACTGGAGTCTTCCAGCGCTGCGTCGAGCCAGAGAAGAGCATAGCAATCCTCAAGGACATCCACCAAGGCAAATGCGGCCACCACGCGGCCTCAAAATCACTCGTCGCCAAAGCTTTCCGCCATGGATTCTTCTGGCCGACTGCTTTGGACGACGCCAAGGAGTTAGTCAAACACTGCAAAGGGTGCCAAGTCTTCAGCTCCATGCAACACCTGCCGGCTTCTGCACTCAAGACCATCCCCCTCACCTGGCCTTTTGCCGTATGGGGACTGGACATGGTGGGCCCATTCAAGACGACGCGCGGCGGCATGACACATCTGCTCGTCACCGTGGACAAATTTACCACGTGGATTGAAGGGAACCGATCAAGAAACTGAATGGGCCGACTGGCGTGACATTCATCGCAGATACTACAACCCGGTATGGCGTACCACACGAACTCATCACCGACAACGGCATGAATTTTGCCAAAGGAGCACTGGCACGTTTCTGCACGACACAGGGCATCCGACTGGACTTAGCGTCCGTTGCCCACACGCAGTCAAATGGCCAAGTCGAGTGAGAAAACGGCCTCATCCTCTCCGGCATCAAGCCCTGATTGGTCGTGCCACTGGAGCATTCGGTCGGCTGTTGGCTCGATGAGCTGTCGGCCGTCCTCTGGAGTTTGCGCACTACCCCGAACAAGTCAACCGGCTTCACCCCTTTCTTCCTTGTATATGGTGCCGAGGCTGTCATCCCAATTGTCATTGAGTTCGACTCACCTCGGGTCACCATGTACACGGAGGCGGAGGCCAAGGAAGCACGAGAAGACGGTGTCGACCTGCTGGAAGAGGGTCGGCTGTTAGCCCTCAGCCGGTCCGCCATCTACCAGCAGGGTTTACGCCATTACCACAGCCGGAAGGTCAAGCCAAGATCCTTCCAAGAGGGTGATCTTGTGCTCCGACTGATCCATCGAACAGCCGGCCAGAAAAATCTCTCGGCCCCTTGGGAAGGCCCCTTCATCATCAGCAAGGCCTTAGGCAACGACTCCTGCTACCTGATCGACGAGCAGAAGCCGAAGGCGCGCAAGAGAGATGATTCCGACAAGGAGTCGGAATGACCATGGAACGCCAATCTCCTCCGAAGATTTTACAGTTAAAATGCAGTATGTACCACGCTACCTTTTGTATTAAGTACGAGACAACGCCCCCCCCCCCCCGAGGAGCACTCGGGGACTACCCTCTTTTATCTATGTATGATGAGTATCATGCCTATGATTATGTTACTACATTTGTTTTCTCGTCCGGCACCGGGTTCGATCAGTCAGCCCGGGGACTTGCCGCCTTCAGTTATATTCAAGTTCTACCTGCAGTTAGACAAGTAGTGTGTCGGCACCCAAGCCCTCTCTTGTTGAAAGTCGCAGCTCGAAGAATCGACTGTCCGTTTGGCAGGAGCCAAAGGCAGGAAAGGATGCCCACATGAAAAACGGCTAAGGACTAACGAACTTATATAACACAAGCCGGCCCCCACCCCTCCAACCGGTTGTCAAAGCAGCCGGCTGGCCGGCTTCCCGTTCACCTTGCTACAATCTAAGAAAGCTCGAGGACTTGTCCTCCCAAACGGCCAAGCCCTTCCCCAGCCACAGACTGCATAGCAGCTGTCCGGCTGGGAAGGCGGCGACCAAGGGAGGGCAGCAAAGGAAACAACCAGAAGAATGAAAAGCAAATATGAACGGAAGCCAAGCACATGCATGCTTATATTTACACAAAAAGCATTCGAAAGGCCAGCATTCAACATAGTTTGAATACACCCCCAGTGGGTGGAACTGCACAAATTTAATAAAAGTTGTTCAAAGAGTAACGAGTAGGAAAGCAAAGACGGCGGATCAGGCCAAGAGAGCAACAGGCGAGCCGGGCAGGTTGGCGGAGACGGCAGTGCTCGCTGGAGGAGTGGCCGATTGACGAGTCTTGGCATGATCGTCACCTGTTGCAGGCGTCGTGCTCGCACGCACCTCGTTGCTGGAGGCACGATCAGGCTGAGGCTGGCTGGTCGCTCCACTGTCTAGCATGATGTCTTCACCATCCTCCCCCTCTTCCTCTTCGCCCACGTTGCTGGAATCAATCTCCTCCGCCGAGTCTTCACCTTCTGCCGGGTTCAGCCCGAACCACTCCTCCGGCTGGGCGATGCCGTCATCATTTACCTCAGGGGCAAAGGCACTGGTGTCAGTGTAGTTGACAATCACCGAGGCACGCTGGATGATAGCCCGCCGCACCGCCTCCAGCTCCTCGTTGGCCTCCTGCCGCCAGGTGCTCAGCTGGGCCAAGTTTAGCCCAGGATACCAAGCTCGGATGAACTCTAGCACCCGCCTAGCGTCGGATCGAGCTGCAGAGGCCTTCCATGCCTCGAAGCGGCCGACTGCTACCTCCATCCAGTCGGCAGTCCGACTGGGGGTGCGGGGAACCACCTCTCCGGGCCAGAGGGCGGCCAGCACCTGTGCCCCGGCACGCTGAAGACGGCGGAGCATGCGGTAAGCCGACTGGAGGCGGGTTTGAATCGCCAGAACTGCTCCTCAAGTGACCGGCCAGCATCCAGTGCCATCTCAACCCCAGCCTGCCGTCGTGCATCGCGGTGGGCCTCGATGGCTTGGTTGGCGGCAACGGAGTAACCAGGAAAGTAATCTGCACAAAGAAGAAATAAGTAGCACAAAGTCAGAAGACAGACCAGATGACAGGGGGTGAGCAAAGGGACGAAGAAGGCGGCGGCCTATGTCAATCAAATCTTCAATCTGGCCATAGCCTTCACTCAGCGTTTACCTCGCCTCAGCCCAGCTCGCCGCCTCGGTCTCATATTCGGTTTTGAGGACGACCTCGCTGTCCTGCGCCGTCTTCAGGGCTGCCTTATGGCTCTCCTCCTGGTCGGCCAGTTTTTTGGCCAAGCGATCACGTTCCTGAGCCAAGGCGTTGCACTCGGCTTCCTTGGCGCGAAGGGCGGTCTGGGCCCCACCTAGCTGCTCCCTCAAGTCGGCATTGGCCCGTGCAGATATGAGGAAGAAGAAAAAAGCAATAAGGAAGAAGTCGTCAGGAAAGATCCGACCCGACTGCTATGCAGTCGGCCTGATTCTCGGGGACTACAACCAGTGGGTGCGCTGACGCGCCCCCACATGAGATAAAAATGAAGCACTTACTCCGGCTCTCGGTTAGATCAGTGGTCTTCTGGTTCATCTCCTGGGCCTGGGAGTTGAAGGTAGCCGTGCGGAGGTTGTGATAGTCCTGCAAATAGGACGGAGGTACGAATAAGAACAAGACAGCAATCAAAGTCTACTAAGAAGTACCAAGACGCCTACTCAGCAGCCGACTCAGAACTCTCGGACTACACCCAGTGGGTGCACTGACGTGACCCCACGGAAGAAGTCAAGAGCAATCGACGAAAAGCGGGAGGACTCACCTGAATGGCTGTCCGCGTCGCAAGAAACTCTTGAGTATACTGCTTCAGCGCGGCGGCCTAGGACTAAAGCTGGTTCCGGAAGTCCTATGTCGCCACATTCAGCACGGCCGTCCCACCGCCCGGTGTCCACCCCGGTGAGCTGGTGCTGGCCGTCTCCAGATCCTGGGCCGACGAGCTGGAGCCCGCGGCTTTCTGCGGGTCCGGCGCTGAAGTCGCCTTCCCTACGCGCCAACGAGACGGCGACAGGACCACAAGGTCCGCCCTCACATTCGGCTCACCTCCAGCCGGCTACTCAGGCGGCTCGTTAAGCTGGCCGCCTTGGCCCGTTCCAGTCGGTGATGGCGGTGCCGCCTTCCCCTCCAAGATGACTGTGTCGCCCTCCACCCTCTTCATCGCCGGTTGGTCGCGGCCGGCTTCCTCCGGCGGGGGCACTGGGATATCGGGGGCCACTGCGCGAACGGGGATGATGAGCTGTGGAGGCTGGTTACGTAGGGCCTCCGCCGCCCTCTCCGCGGCCACAGCCTCCGCTTGAGCCTTTGCCGCTGCGTCGGCTCGCGCCTCCGCCGACTCCTCCGTCGTCTCCTAAGCCGCCCTGGCGGCGGCCGCCCTCCGCTCCTCTGCCTCCTGCTCCTCTCGCGTGTTCTGCTCCGTCACCGCTAGGAGATTGGCACAGGCGTCCACGCGGCAGGCGCTCGCAGACCCTCCCACCGCTCCAACTACGGAGGCGGCAGTGGTCCGCTCAAGAGAAAGCAGAGCCATGTTTGATAAGTCAAGGAAAAGGCTTAGAAGAATATCAACCGAAGAGAAAAAAGAAAGGCGTGAGAGAATTGACACTTACGCCGAAACCGCCTGCGGCTGCTTCACCACCTTACGGAAGCGGGCTGCCTTCACGGCCGCCTCGTCCCAATTGGTCACTGCCACAGTACCCTTGGGCTTCTTCGGCCGACTGCCGAAGAGGGTCGGCGCGGCCCGGCGTTTCTGCGTGCCACCACGAACAGCCGGCGCAGGAGATGAGACCGCGCCTTGATGACCGGGACCGGCTGACGGCGCGGAACAACTTCGGTCTCGTTGTCATCCGGCCAGTCCTCGAAGCCGGCCCTGAACCCGGAGCCGCCTGCCTCACCACCTCCCCCTACGGCATCGTCGTCTAGAGCGGCCGCCCCCAAGTCAGGATCGTCCAAGTCGTCCGACACACGGTCGAGGATGAACTGGCGCTCTACCCCCGCGGCTCCGGCCGCCAGTTGAAGGAGGGGACTCTGTTAAAAACAAGCCGACTGGTCAAGAGTCGGCCAGTATGAACTCGGCAACAAGAGAAGAAGAAAAGAAGGGAAGCATACCGAAGGCGGAGGATTGGCGTGAGAGTACGGCTCCTTGCCGAACCGCCACTCCTCGATGAGCTTGCAGTTAGCGATATAATTAACCATGTAAGATACCTCGTCATGAGGCATCTCCTTGGTGCTTAGCCGACTTGGGTCGAAATGACCGCTCATCTGGCAAATCATGTGAGGGCGGCCTTGGAGTGGGAGCACCCAACGCTCCACAAAGGCGGCTATCAGGTCGGGCCCGGTCAGGCCTTCCGATTGGACCAACACCCATAGTCGTGCGATGGTGGCAGCCCCAGCCAGAGACAACATCCTGGCTCGGTAGGACCATGAAGGCCGCCTCCCAGCCGGCGGGCCGGCTATGTAAGCCATAAGATTGATGAAGTCGCCTTGCAGAGCGACATTCTTCATGTAGAAGTAAGATTTTTGCCAGACCATCACCGACTGGATCAACGCGATGGGCGGAAACGGGTTGTCACCCGTCGGTCTTCGCACGATGATGAAGGCACCATAGAGGGTAGGCATGCCCGTGACAACGGTGCCAAGTTTGGACTGGAAGAACTCCCCTCAAAGCTCGAGGGTGGGAAGGACGCCGAGGAAGCCTTCGCACAGGGTGAAGAAGGCCGACAACAGCACCACCGTGTTTGGAGTAAGGTGGTGCGGCTGAAGCTGGTAGAACTCAAGAAAGGAGGGGAAGAAGCCACTCACCGGCAGGCCGACGCCGCAGGCAGTGTGACCGGAAGATTACCTGCTCGTCCTCCTCTGGCGCTGGTGAGATCTCATTCTCCGGCGCGAGATAGACCCGCACATAATCTATGCCCGACAACCGCCGCGTCTTGCGGAGGAAGTCGACGTGGTCCTCCTGGACGTTGGAGCCATCCCAGGAGCTGGACCGCGCCATGAGGACGGAGAGGCGACAGGAAAAGCGCGGCGGTGGAGGGCGCACGTTTCAGCTGCAGCGAAGCTATGGCGCACCAAGAAGATTGGTGGAATGGTGGCACGGTGGCGAGGAGCTGTGGTGACGGAGAGGAGGAAGAGGAAGAAAATGGCGGAGCGAGGGCGAGCGTGCGAGCATCTGCCGCTCCCCCCTCCTCCCCCTACTTATAGCCTTGTGCGGCAAAGCCGAGGAGGTGAGGCGCGGGGGGGGTGTGGGATTAACTGTGCCCACTCCCCCATGCCCCGCGGGCCACAGAAGATCGGAAACTGCCGTCGGAAGGCGAGCGGCCCGTTCGGGCCACAGAAGATCCACACTTGTGCCAAGGCATAGAAGTGGCGGGCCCCAATCTGCGATGACGTCCCGTCACGCGCGTGGGCTGGCAGGACCTTCCAGCCGAAGGGTGCCATGTGGCGCGCAGGTGGCGAGTGGCCAGCCCGCAGCCTGGGTTGTGCGCTAGCTGGTTCCCGCCTTCAGGCTTCAAAAAGCCTCGCCGAGACGGCACGCCTGATCAAAGCCGGCTCCTAGCTGCCGGCTCTTCGGGATAGGAAGCTGATTGAGCTTCTCGTTCCCCTTTCAGCCACGAAGCCCAACCATCTTCGGTGACTACTATCGGAGTAAATGACCATAGGTAGCCTAGCCGGCTCCCCTTGGTTCATCAAAAAATGACAGGCCGATCGAGCCTTCAAGCACCCAAGGCATGGGGACGCATTCCCCTGGCCGGCTGTCTCGCAGGCCGACTACCGGAAGGCGGCCCGGCCCTAAACTCTCATGAAGCCGGCCATGAGAAGACCGACTCCAAGAAGTCACCCCCCGGCAGGCAGCCAAGATCGTACCCTCAAAGTCTGCACCCACATAACGGTGATGGGACGGGGCGTGGCAACAGTGAAGCCTGCCACCCCCGAATCCCAGAGCACGCATGGCCACAATACACCGTACGGGGCAGCTGAGGGAGTCCTGGATTAGGGGGGTGTCCGAATAGCCATACTATCACCATTGGCCGGACTCCTGGACTATGAAGATACAAGGTTGAAGACTTTGTCTCGTGTCCGGATGGGACTTTCCTTGGCATGGAAGGCAGGCTTGGCGATATGGATATGTAATCTCCTACCATTGTAACCGACTCTGTGTAACCTTAACCCTCTTCGGTGCCTATATAAATAGGAGGGTTTTAGTCCATAGGACGAACAACAATCATACCATAGGCTAGCTTCTAGGGTTTAGCCTCTCTGATCTCGTGGTAGATCTACTCTTGTACTACCCATATCATCAATATCAATCAAGCAGGAGTAGGGTTTTACCTCCATCGAGAGGGCCCGAACCTGGGTAAAAACATTGTGTCCCTTGTCTCCTGTTCCCATCCGCCTAGACGCACAGTTCGGGACCCCCTACCCGAGATCCGCCGGTTTTGACACCGACATTGGTGCTTTCATTGAGAGTTCCTGTGTGCCGTCGCCATCAGGAAGGATGCCTCATCCCGTCTTTAAAGACGGCACTGTTGCTAAAGGAGCTTTGGCTATTGGGCAAACTCTCTGGCTAGGCGGTTTCCTTATGACCGCCTGTCCGGCTACCACGCCGACGATGACTTCTCGGGTCATCAAAAGCAATCTTCACATTAGCTCGGAACTCGCCGAGTAGTTAGATCCGATGGAGCTCTCTTCCTTGAACGAGCTCTTGGGTCGCATTGCCGTCCTGGGAGTCGCTACAGACTACGATCAGATTGGACCTAAACCCGATCTGAGAGAGATCAACTCTCCCCAGGTTACCCACCACGTTGCCGTGGTTGAGGAACAATACGGCGACCCTTCCTTTATTTTAAGGACTAGCTATGTCCGGATTCCCGATCCCTCCACGCCGGATTCCCACGGAGCGGAGGACGTGACTCAAGCCCTAAACCTAAAGTCAGGCAGCGGGCTAGACGCATTGGACAACATCCAAGAACCCAAGCTTCCAAGTTCGGAAACTTCTTGGCCCCTGAGTCTTAGAGTGGACGGGGTTCCGGATTTAATTCCACCCGCCCACCCAAACTTAAGCGATCTATCCCAAATCCGGCAAGAGCCCGCAGAAACAGTACACCATTACTGGGCTAGATTCCTCCTAGTTATGAACAGGATAAAGGACTACCGTGAGGAGGACATGATTTCATTCTTCCGCAATAATTGCACGGACAAGGGAATCCTCAACGCCGTAAGTCATCGTGACATTACATGCTTCGCTGACTTGGCGTCCATAGTACAAAAGTACTGTGAGATGGAAAGCGTCTGGAAAACCAAAATTAATTTTTGGGAAAATCCGGCCCTGAATACAACCCAGTCCGAAATAAAAGGGTGCATCATCGACAGGCACCTGGGTTCAATACCAAAAAGCAAAAACCCTCTATAGGGCATGGAACCATACTGGAGGGATGGCTCAATGGACCCTGCAAAATTCATAGTATAGAGGGCGCCACTCCAACTCATAGCCTTAGAGCATGTTGGATACTACGGCATGTGGCCAAAAGTGGCGAAGAGCTTCTAGCTCCAGAGCATCAGCCCATGGATACCAGTACGGTATTAACAGTCTTTGAGACTTTCGCATCAAATAATATGCGGAAACGAACACTCCGAAGCCTAGTCGAAGTCTACCAAGTAGCAACAATAAACCCATGGAGTGACACGACTATTACCTTTAATGCCAGTGACGTACCCAAATTCTGAACAACCCAAGCACCAGCCGCATTGGTCCTCAGTCCAATAGTGGACGGCTTTTGCCTCACCAAGGTACTCATGGACGGTGGCAGCGGATTGAACCTCATTTACGAGGAAACCCTTTGAAAAATGGAAATAGACTGGAGCCACATTGAGCGAAGCAGCACAACCTTTAGAGGAATAATCCCCAGTCGGGAAGCATGCTGCAGAGGAAAAATCACACTGGACGTGGTATTCGGCACGCCGGATAATTACAGGTCCGCGGAGGTCACGTTTCAAGTGGCCCCATTCAGCAGCAGATATCACGCTCTATTAGGGCGAGAGGCATTCACAATTTTTCAAGCTATACCCCATTACGGGTACATGAAGCTCAAAATGCCCGGGCCCAATGGAATCATCACTCTTGCTAGTGACCTGGACATAGCACTCCGCGCCGAAAATAAGACAGCCGCACTGGCCCTTGAGGCACTATCCGAAGCCCTAGCGGCCGAAGAACTCACTGCGCTGCCCTCCACGGTGAATAGGGACGATGTGATACTCGATAAGAGATCCAAGTCCACCTCCTTTAAACCCGCGGACGAAATAGTCAAATTCCAAGTCCATCCAACGGACCCTACAAAAACGGCCTCCATCAGGGCACAATTAAACCCTGATGTAGACGCCGCACTATGAGAATTTCTACGCGAAAATTGGGACATTTTTGCCTGGCACCCTTCAGACATGCCAGGAATCCCACGTCGGCTGGCCGAGCACAGCCTAAACATCCTAAAAGGATTCAAGCCAGTCAAACAGGCTCTTCGGCGTTTCTTTGAACCCATGAGACAGGCCATGGGAGAGGATCTAGCCAAATTATTGGAGGCCGGATTCATCAGGGATATAAAACATCCGGACTGGCTAGCAAACCTGGTGATGGTACCAAAGAAGGACAAATCCTAGCGCCTATGCATTGATTTTAAGGACCTCAACAAGGCTTGCCCAAAGGATCCCTTCCCACTCCCCCACATCGATCAAATTATCGACGCTACCGCAGGACATGATTCATTGTGTTTCCTCGACGCATACTCAGGCTACCACCAAATTAAGATGGCAGAGCCCGACCAGGCCGCAACGGCATTCATCACCCCATACGGCCCATTCTGCTTCAGCACAATGCCCTTTGGGCTCAAAAACGCAGGCGCAACATATCAGCGCATGATTCAGTAATGTCTGGCAAACCAGATCGGAAAAACCGTGGAGGCATACGTAGACGATGTGGTCGTCAAAACAAAGCACGTCGAAACTCTTGTAAACGATTTGAGGCTCACGTTCGATAATCTCCGAACATATGACATTAAGCTTAACCCGAAAAAATGTGTTTTTGGCGTACCAGCCGGAAAGCTCTTGGGCTTCATTGTATCCGGTAGAGGATTGAAGCAAACCCAGCCAAGATCCGAGCCCTCTCACAATTCGATATCCCAAAGGACCTCACACAAATACAAAAATTGACGGGATGCGTGGTGGCTCTAAGCCGCTTTATCTCCCTTTTAGGAGAAAAGGCATTACCTCTTTATCGCCTCCTCCGATGCACCGAACACTTCGAGTGGACGGATGCCACCACGGCCGGACTCGAAGAAATAAAAGCCATATTGGCAACCAACCCGGTCCTGGCCCGCCCAACATGGGCGAACCAATGCTATTATATATCGCGGCAACTCACCAAGTTGTGAGCGCCGTGCTCGTTGTCGAACAAGAAACGGACGGACACAAGTTCACCCTTCAAAAACCAGTTTACTACGTGTCCACTGTCCTAACTCCATGCAAGTCACGGTACCCACATTACCAAAAGATATCGTACGCGGTGTTCATGGCATCCCGGAAGCTGCGACACTACTTTCAAGAGTGTTCGATAACAGTAGCCTCCGAAGTACCTCTTAACGACATTATAAACAACCGCGACACGATGGGCCGGATTGCCAAATGGGCCATTGAGCTCCTCCTGTTCGACATAACCTATAAGCTACGGCGGGCTATTAAGTCGCATGTTTTGGCCGACTTCGTTGCCGAATGGACTGAAGCTGAACTCCCTAAAGAGTACGGTGCATATTCCAACTGGATAATGCACTTCAACGGCTCCAAAACGTTGGTCGGTCTGGGGGCTGGCGTCGTTTTGATGTCCCCAACTGGAGATACAGTTCAATACGTACTCCAGATAATGTCAATACGGACTCCAACAACGCAGCCGAATACGAGGCCCTTCTACACGGCCTCCAGATGGCAGTCTCCATGGGCATTCAATGCCTAGAGGTGCGCGGGGATTCGAACCTCGCGATATCCCAAATAAATAGAGACTTCGATGCCAAGGATCCGAAAATGGCAGCTTATCGCAACGCCATCCTAAAAATGTCAGCTTAGTTTGAAGGGCTCAAATTTCACCATATAGCCCGGGATAACAACCAGGCAGCAACGTATTGGCGCGCATGGGCGCAAAGCGCGATGCCGTCCCTCCCAACATCTTCCTAGAGAGGCTGTTCAAGCCATCCATAGTATGGGAGGGGGAATCTGGAAATAACAATCCGGACCCAACCGCACTGCCCGACACCGAACATTCTGACACAATTGGTGGCTCTGCCAACGAAGTAACATCTTCAGCCAACGTAATAATGGCAGTCATTGTCCCATGGACAGAACCATTCCTAGCCTATCTAACCAGGCAGGAACTTCCCAAGGACCAAAACGAGGCCCGCTGCATAGTGTGGCGATCTAAAGCCTATAAGGTCCATGAGGGAGAGCTTTACAAGAAAAGCACAACTGGAGTCCTTCAAAGGTGTATCTCCGAAGAGGAAGGGCGGAATCTTCTGGCTGAAATTCATGCCGGACTCGTAGGCAACTCGGGCAACTTCTGGCTGAAAAGCACAACTCGAAGGCACCACGCCGCAGCCCGGGCCCTCGTAGGCAAGGCCTTTCGTATAGGTTTTTATTGGCCAACGGCCTGGGCAGATGCTCAGGACTTAGTCCAACGATGTGGCGGTTGCCAGCTCTTTGCTAATCAAAGCCACATGCCACCCACCGCCCTCAAAACTATACCCATAACCTGTCCCTTCGCGATCTGGGGGATTGACATGGTTGGACCCCTTAAAGGAGGAACCCACAAGCAAAAATACCTACTGGTCATGGTGGACAAATTCACCCAATGGATAGAGGCCAAACCTGTTAAGACGGCCGAATCCGTACCGGTGATAGACTTCATATCAGGGGTCGTACACCGTTACGGCGTCCCCCACAGTATCATCACTGATAACGACACAAACTTTACGGTTGACGAGGTTAAACTCTGGTGCAAAAACAATACATCAAGCTCAATTATGCTTCAGTCTATGACCCTCAAACTAACGGTCAAGTCGAGCGAGCAAATGGTCTAATCATGAGCGGCATCAAACCCAGATTAGTGCGGTCCCTCAAGGAATCTAACATGCACTGGGTAGAGGAGCTCGACTCCGTACTCTGGGGGGCTGCGGACCACTCTGAATCGCACCACCAGATTTACACCATTCTTTATGGTATACGGCGCAGAGGCAGTTCTGCCCTGCGACATAATTCATGACTCACCTCGCGTGCGCATGTACGAAGAAAGAGAAGCCGAGCTCGATCGGTAGGATAGTTTGGACGCATTGGAGGAGGAGTGTGACGTGGCAAAAGCCCGTTCCGCATTCTATCAACAGCAAACTCGAAGATATCAAAGCAGAGAAGTACGGGCCAAAACTTACAACGTTGGCGAGTTAGTTCTACGCCTGCCAGACAAGAAAAAGGACAAACTAAAGCCCAAATGGGAAGGTCCCTTTATCATCGACCAAGTCCTGATCGGTGGAGCGTACCGTTTGCGGGATGCATCGGATAACCGACTTGAGTCGAACCCATGGAATGCAGCCCGTCTCCGAAGATTCTACGCCTAGCGCCGTATTCTGAGTTCGTCTCCTTCCCCCGTCCATATTTTACATATTAGCTGTCTTTTGTTTCTCTCCTTCTCCCTCCTTTTTATTTACAGCCTTTGAAAGCCTGTTCGCGCATTGTTCGCACACACTTGAAGCGCTATCCGCGCTCATTATACCTGGGGGCTTCTTTAACAGAAGCTTATTTATATGGGCTCCATACCCAATACATGTGTCATACTTCCGCATGTACCTTTTATTTACCATTATATGCATCGATATGACTTAAGTTTTGGCCAAGCTGGGTTGCCTGGCTCCTGTGCTTACCCCTACGGTCCCGATTGTTCGGCTAGGTGGTAAAGGGAGCACCTCTGCGATTGTTACTACCGGGTTAGCCGGATGTGTACCTCAGACTGGGTGAAGCCGAAAGCTAGCGTTCTTAAGGGAATATTCGGTCGGTGAACAAAAGGATGATTTAATACCTATTTTTCTGCCCCCAGATGTTTTTCTGCTTTTTTTTCGCAGTCCGGACATGCACTTTAGGGCATGCCTCCTAGGGAAAGGAACCCCTAACGGAACTATTCACCCTGGAAGATGTTTCTTACTAACCATGTAATATAACATAACTAGTTGGGCACTTGTCTGATAAAGCACTAATGACCCCTACGCCTGGTCTCCATGCATGCCCCGGTTCTTATATAACCGTGAGGGTATTCGGACACACGCCAGACTATTGGGTCCCGAGGTTGAAGCAAAAAGGTCCTCTACGACAAACGATCTACAATCCGGCTAGAAGGCATTTTTCATGTCATCTTAAATTACATAGTCAATTCGACTGATTGTATTCCTCTTCGATGCCATCTAATAGGTTGTCTAGTTTACAGTCCTGCTGGGAATACTTTGCGGCCAACTCTACTTAGCTGTACACTAAGCTCACAGGGATCTCCTTCCCATCGGGCCCCACAGGTCCGACCTTGGCAATATGGTTTGGGTCAGCCTTCGTGTACCGCGTCTTCACCATGGCCCAGGCCTCCCTGGCGCCTCGACGGCAGGCCGATATCTTCCATAAACGGAAGCGCCGCCACGCTCCCTGAAGCCTCTCTGCAAGCTCTCCAAGGCCTTCGGGCAGGGAGACGAATGGCCATAAGGCCTGGGTGACGTCTTTCATCACCTGCCGAACTCGTTCGTGCAGTTGCAAGAGCTCGGGAAGAAGGTCACCCGTAGAACCGGACATCTCCTCTGCAGGACGACCTGTGAGCATACCTAAAGACAAACCTCTGTTAGTGCGCTTCCTCGCCGAACTCTTTTTCAAAGTCCGTTCAAGCACTCACTAAAAATGCTGCGTCGAAGCCACCGATTCTCCCTCACGGAGTCAGATAGCTGGGCACGAACATCCTCTAGTTCTTCACCCAGCCGGGTGTTGGCATCTTGGAGATTATTTTTCTCTTGCCTCACACTTGTAAGCACATTCTCTCCGGCCTTTAACCCGCGCATGAGCTGTTGCCTGTCCGGATCTATTCCGACGCCATCTACAATATTATTGTCAGACTTCTACACACGCCGGACTTCACAAGTTATTTATCTTTTGAAGCGTATATTACCAGAGGGGGTCTCTTTGCCTTCCCCCGATGCGGCTAGTGCGGCCTCAAGTTGGGCTTTGCACTCCTCCAGCTCCTGGGACAGTTGGGTATTCTTTTCTGTAAGATCCTGCACAATAAATGATCCTTAAATCAGTTATTCTAACTATTTCAAGTCTCGGGGGCTACTGGCATATATAACTATCAAATTATCTCACCCGTATGTCTTTTACATACTGCTCCGTGGCTCTGGCTAGACCATTTTGAGCGGCACGGAGGTGCACATCTCCTGAATTAAAGGCATCCAACGCCTCTGGGGAGAAACATGCGTCGTGAAGAACTGTCCAGCGATGCATGTGATTCATGGCACTCTCCACCTCAGAATTTGTGGCAGATAACCCGTCGGCGTCCTCTGTCGGAGGGGCATCCAACGTATGCCTTGTGTTCGCCTCCGCTTCTGGACTTGGCTTTGGAGCCTGGCGAGCGGAGGATTGATTGGCAATCTCCCCGGATACAGTCCGGCGAGCGCTCTTCTTCCTGAAAAAGCACAAGCATTAGTATGTCTCCCGGGAATAAAGCCTGGGAGTAAGGTGACACGCCATACCGTTGCGCCGGAGTTTCGATCCGGACCACACTTCTTTTCAGCCTGCTGGGCCGTACTACCCCTTGTTGGCTAGCCGCCGCGGGCTCGGCCTTCCACCTCAAGGTAGCCCCCCTGCGAAGCACCATCGGTATACGGTGATAAAAAATAAGCACGGATGGGTCATTTTCGAAGTATTGGGACTTTGATCTCAATTACCTGAGTGGCGGGAAGTATTCCGGGGTAATCGGCCGTAATGGCGACCAAGGCATTATCAATGCTCAGTTGGTGGAATACCCCGTCGATCAACTCCACCGATATGTCCGGATCCTCTGGGGAGGTCGGATCAAGGATCCGTTCTGGATCCTCGGGTTGTGGAGGCGGGATATTTATATCCTTTACTGCCTGGCGCAGTTCCTGCGCCGAAATCACAAAATGAGATGCTTGACTACGGGAAATACGGATCAGATAGGCAAAAATAAATGTCTGCTTACCTAGCTTGGAGGATTGTTCATAGAGAATCCGCTCTGCGGATTGTCGCGGAGGAATTCCTCCTCTTCTCCCTTGTACAATGCGGACAAGATCTTCATCAGATCAGTGACCGATCCCGGCCCCTTACGGCCGCAGCGGGTGGCATCATCCTCCCCGTTGAAATCCCACATGGGGTGGCCTCTATACTGGAGCGGCTGCACCCCCCTCATAATGCATGTGGCCATGACCCCAATCATGGTCAGTCCTGAATGAGCTAACAACCTTATTCGGCTCATCAGGTAAAGGACGTCCCTGTCGTTTTCCTTCTAAGGGCTCCATGGATGCCAGCTTAGGCGTTTCCTCAACGGAGCTTTATTGAACTCAGGGAGGCCGATCCGAACAGGGTCCGGCAGTGGGACATCTTCTATATAAAACCATTCTGAGGCCAGTCTTCGGACGCCTTCTTCGGGGTTCCGGATAGATATCCGGTCCCGGCGATGCGCCATAGTTCGGCTCCGCCCACTTGATATATTGACCCCTCCTGAGAACGGGGCACAAGGCAAAACAGCTTCTTCCATAGCACAAAGTGAGCCTCGATACCCAAAAATAGCTTGCAAAGGGCCACGAAGCCCGCAATATGCAGAATGGAGGCAGGCGTAAGGTTGTGCAATTGGAGGCCGTAGAACTCCAGGAGCACCCGGAGAAACGGATGAATTGGAAATCTGAGCCCTCTTATTAGATAAGAGACAAGGCACACCCGCTCTCCTTTGGAGGGGCTTGGGACGCTCTCCGCTTGCTTTCCGCCCACATAGGTGGTAAGTCCGGCTCGAACCGGAACCATGAAAGCTGGGGGAAGAAATCCCTTGGTTTGGAGCGTCACTAATTTGCTATGCGGGACGGAGGATCTCTCCCAACCTCCAAGCTGGGGACTGGAAGGGCGAGAGGAGGAGCCGCGTCGACTGTCCATGATGGAATGGGTTTTTGTCAGATGCGCTCTGATGAATGCTCGCGTAGGGAGGATGGTGTGATTCAGATCTAGATCCTCATCTCTTTTATAGGCAGCTCATTTGCGCAGCTAGGGGGATCAATGTAAAAATACCCTTGCTCTTCGCATTCGTTCGACACGTGGAAGATGGCCATTTATTGGGCGTGGAAGCCGAGGAGCGCAATATTTATGAGAAGCCGGATGCTATTCAACAGGTACACAGGATTTGGAGAAGAACCCGCCTTGCAATGCCGAAGACAATCTACGCACCGGACTCATCGCCATTGAAGCCTGGTTCGGGGGCTACTGAGGGAGTCCTGGATTAGGGGGTGTCCGGATAGCCGAACTATCACTGTTGGCCGGACTCCTGGACTATGAAGATACAAGATTGAAGACTTCGTCCTGTGTTCGGATGGGACTTTCCTTGGCATGGAAGACAAGCTTGGCGATACGGATATGTAGATCTCCTACCATTGTAACTGACTCTGTGTAACCCTAACCCTCTTTGGTGCCTATATAAACCGGAGGGTTTTAGTCCATAGGACGAACAACAATCATACCATAGGCTAGCTTCTAGGGTTTAGCCTCTCTGATCTCGTGGTAGATCTACTCTTGTACTACCCATATCATCAATATCGATCAAGCAGGAGTAGGGTTTTACCTCCATCGAGAGGGCCCAAACCTGGGTAAAAACATCGTGCCTCTTGTCTCCTATTACCATCCGCCTAGACACACAGTTCGGGACCCCCTACCCGAGATCCGCCGGTTTTGACACCGACAGGAGCCAACACCCATCCGGTATGGCACTGTTGCCATGCTGACCATGACGCCACCCACGACAGGTTGTCAGTACGGCCCGTGGGCGGAGGGCCCCTTCGGTCAGAGAGACACCCGAAGGCGGCCACGCCTCCCCCAATCGGCCTGGGATGTAGCCGCCTCCCACCTGCCGGCTCGCTCCCTCCCCCGAAGTACACGCACAATTAAGGAGACAAGACGAGGTAAGGCTACAGTGAGAACCCGCCAGGTGGCGGCACTGTAGCCATGCTTACCACGACAAAGCCCTCGTCATCAAGAGTGAGGCAACAGTAACCAGCCCCCGACAAGACCCCCAAACGGTGGGACCTGCCTATCGACCAAGAGGTCGGCAGCCGGTGGGACCCACCAGTCGGCGGGCCCCAGCGGCCGGCGGAGAAGCCGGCGAACATAGACACTGACGGCTAGGGCCCACGCCCAGCCGGACTACCATTGTACCCCTGGGGGGGTAGGCCTATATAAACCCCCAGGGCACCCATGCAAAGGGTTGATCTCAGATTGTTTCAGACACTACATTGAGGGGAGAAGAGAGCTAGCCTTGCCCTTCTTCTTCCTCTCGCCGAACAGCTCAAGGAGCCTCTTGTAGCCACTTGTTGATCTAGTGATCATGCGGAGACCCCGCAGAGCAGGATTAGGGGTGTTATCTCCACGGAGATCCCCGAACCTGGGTAAGATCCGCCGGCGTGCATGTCTTCGTCTCATCCCGTTTCCAGGCACCGACGATGTCTTACTGGCTCCCACAATGATAAGCCATCCGTTGGCATATGTCGCACCTACCACTCGACAACGAATTCAAATGCTTTGACTTCACAACAATCATTACTATAGATCTTATTCAAATTTAGTTCATATTGAAGCGGTAGTATATACGTTTGGAATGCACTAAAACATTCATTTGAGTAGTAGGTTGCATGCATTATACACGTAGCGAAATATTTTAATTGAACATAACATGAATTCAAAGTTTTGAATGACATTTGTAGTGCACATTGATTTGGTACAGTACACGTTAGGCTTGTCCGGAAATTTCAACATGCACCTTGTTAGCCCGAAATATTTAAGATATATATTTGTCTCGTTGTGCTTCGACAACTCCCTCCATAACCCGCGCCTTGCTATTCCAAAATTACAACCCGCACGAAAACTCCCACCTCCTGTGAAATCCCGACATGCGAAATGCCCGTGGTACCCCTGAACCGAAAGAACCGCCTCAAATCGGTGGGGGGTACTTTCGTAACTTACCCCACATTTCGGACAATCGCGTCTCTACGCCATGGTTCCCCACTGCCATCCCATCCGCCCACCCATTCATACACCGAGGCCGCGAAAACCCACGACGAAACCCCACACCCTGCTCCGTCCGCCACCCAGCCAGAGCCTCTTCCCGGATGATGTCGTCCACAGCAACACCTTGACGTCCCTCATCCACTGTACCGGATGAGGATCTGTCGTCGATATCATCGTCCCTCCGGTTCAGCCACCCCGTCCTCCACCTCCAAGGAGCTACCCCGATGTTCCGCTCGTCTTTCGCGCCACCTCCATTCCCACACCGCCGTCTTCACCTGCACCACCGGAAGAGCATCATCATCACCATTTCCTCGGATGAAGCTGCGGCCTAATCGGCGCCACCAAAGAGGTTGTACACTAATCGCCGCATTTTCTTCTTGATTCGATCTCACGGTGCTGCCGACGCTCGGTCCCGAGCCGACACGGCGCGGCTCCATCCACGGCAGCGTCGAAGACCACTTCCTCCACGGCGTTGCTCCCTCAGCGGCGACGTCCACATCAGTAGGAGCTGCTGCTGCTTTAGCTCTCGCTCGCGTTGCTGCTCTGCTCTTGCGCTCGGCCCCCTGCCTCGTCTGCTCTTGCTATTGCTCTTGCTCGCGCTGCTGCTCTCGCTCTTGCTCTTGTTTGCGATGCTGCTCCGATTTAGCTACACTTCAGTCGACTGAATCGACTTTTGGGTCAGTCGATTTTTAGGGGGTGGGGGGGCTCACTAGGGTGAAGGAAGAACTAGCCGCAGCAGGGAGGGGGGCTTGCCGGAGAGGTACCCTACTATCTATATTAGGGTTCAGGATGGGAACGGTGG
>NC_057795.1:88627375-88699214 GCF_018294505.1 Triticum aestivum | reverse complement strand
GTATTTTCGAGGCGGGCGGGGCGGCGCACCGCCGGCCGCGGGTGGCTGGGGGCTGTTGTTTGGCCGGTGGTGGCTGGCGGCTCAGGGGGGTGGAGGTTGAAGATGAACCGCAGGCCCTTGATTTCGTATCCAATGGCTACAAAATCGATTGACCAGAGATGAAAAAGTTAGTCGACCGACGTGTAACCTCACCTTGATAGTGCGTTCAGTTTCGACAACAAAAATCAGTTTTGACAACAAAATTCAGTTTTGACAGTTAAGTTCAGTTTCAACAGTTAATTTCAATTTCAATAGTTAAGTTAAGTTCCGATAGTTAAGTTTAGTTTCGATAGTTAAGTTCAGAGATGAGCGGCTGATGTATTTTACATCTAGCACTTTGTGGTTATGTATTTTACGTCATGTATTGGAGATGCTATTAGAATTCCACTCAGGTTAACATTGTTTGTTGTCTCTCTTGTCCTGCTTCAGCCTCGGTGTCGGTGTCAAAACCGGCGGATCTCGGGTAGGGGGTCCCGAACTGTGCGTCTAGGCGGATGGTAACAGGAGACAAGGGACACGATGTTTTTACCCAGGTTCGGGCCCTCTCGATGGAGGTAAAACCCTACTCCTGCTTGATTAATATTGATGATATGGGTAGTACAAGAGTAGATCTACCACGAGATCAGAGAGGCTAAACCCTAGAGGCTAACCTATGGTATGATTGTTGTTCCTCTTACGGACTAAAACCCTCCGGTTTATATAGACACCGGAGAGGGCTAGGGTTACACAGAGCGGTTACAATGGTAGGAGATCTACATATCCGTATCGCCAAGCTTGCCTTCCACGTCAAGGAAAGTTCCATCCGGACTCGGGACGAAGTCTTCAATCTTGTATCTTCATAGTCTTGGAGTCCGGCCAAAGATGATAGTTCATCTATCCAGACACCCCCTAGTCTAGGACTCCCTCAGTAGCCCCTGAACCAGGCTTCAATGACGACGAGTCCGGCACGCATATTGTCTTCGGCATTGCAAGACGGGTTCCTCCTCCAAATACTTCATAGAAGATTTTGAATACCAGGATAGTGTCCGGCTCTGCAAAATAAGTTCCACATACCACCGTAGAGAGAATAATATTTACACAAGTTCAATCTGCTGATGTATTTCGTGGTGTGACATCACACCACAGCCAAGCCCTTATTTGAATTGTTTTTATTGTTCCACCTCAGCGCGTTTAGCGAAACGGTTTCCTTGGCACGTCTTGTCAAAGAAGAGGTCGTGTCCCCTCATTCCGGGATTCTCATCAATACGGGCGTGGGTAACCCAACCGCGCCCGTTGGCTCGCCCCCTCTATCGAAGGCGAGTCCCAAACGGCCATGGGGAGGGCTCTTGGTATTCAACCTCTTTATAACGAGACCAAGGTCTGATCCTTTCTTTCAATCTCAATCGAATCCGCCCCTCGCCTCGAGTTCCAACACCCAAAGCTCCAGGTTCAGGCGCTTCGGACCTTCGACAATGTCCGGCTCCGACCTGCAAGGCCGGTGGATGCCCTCTTCCATTACGGAAGAAGACGTGCTAAAGCTGAGAGATGCCAGGTATCTAACCGGCGAAATTTCACATAGGCTGCCTGCCCAAGGGCAGGTTATTCCTACTCCCGAGCCTGGTGAGAGTGTGGTGTTTGTGTCTCACTTCCTTCGGGGTTTAGGCTTCCTGACAGACCCCTTCGTGAGGGGGCTCATGTTTTATTATGGGCTGGAATTTCATGACTTGGATCCGGAGTCCATCCTTCACGTCTCATCGTTTATTGTCGTATGTGAAGCCTTCCTCCGCATTACCCCTCACTTCGGATTGTGGCTCAACACCTTGAAAGTGGAGCCGAAGATGATCAAGGGGCAGTAGGCAGAGTGCGGAGTGGCTGTTATAAGCAAGAATGCTGATGCTCCATGGCCCGAGGGCTCTTTTCAAGAGGAGCTTGGTTTGTGGCAACAGGAGTGGTTTTACATCACCGCTCCCAGGGGCACCAAATGGGTGGCGCCACCTGCCTTCCGCTCGGGTCCTCCACAACGGCGGGCGTCATGGGTCAACAAAGGGCTTGACTGGGGGCCGTGCAAGGACGTACCTCTGCTGCAGGGCCATATTCGAGACCTCCAAGAGAGAGAGATCAATCTGGTCGTCGTGGCGCAGGTCATGCTGATTCGGCGCCTTGTGCCCTGCAAACGTCGCCCCCTCCGCCTGTGGGAATTTAATCCGATGGGACCACGGGCTCTCCAACACTTCATGGGCGTGACGCCCGTGGAGATGTATAAACTGTTCTTCGGATCACAAGAGATGTGTCCGGACTTGACCGAGGACGCAGGTTTGAGCTGCAATCGCCCGAATACTCAAGTAAGTAGTCCTGTGCCCAGACACGCTATCCGTACATTTATCATAAACTTGCCCTTTAAAGAGCTGTCCCTTGAACAGGAGTGGATAGCGAAAGCAAAACTAATAAGGTGTCCGTCCCCCCTCCCTGAGACCACGCCGGATCCTGTGTTAACCAAGATGCTGGAGGCTGCACCTTTGGAAGAGGGCAAAGGGGGGAACAGGGAAGCTACTGCCTCCACGAAGGAGGCTTTCATGGAAGGAGGGATCGAGAATCCCTCCCTCCAGGGGGAGAAGAGGACCGCTTCTGAAGGTCCGGAGGCCAAGGCCTCAAAGCGGGGGAAGAAATCTTCACCAGGGGGTCCTGCACCTGGAGAAGCCCCCGACGCACTATTTCCCCAAGGGAATCAGCCCTCCAGCAAGCCGTAAGTAGAAAGGGGAGTTTTGTAATAAGGGACATCCCTGTTTTTATTTTTGAAGATAACCCAAGTTTTACCTTGTAGTTCGGATCTCAGCCCTTCTCAGCAGAGCTCATCTTCGGGGGATCTTCGTCCGGAGATGATGGAGAGCGAAACGCCTCCATCTGCCGTACCATCATGCGGGACGGACGACCCTGAGGTGTCGTCGTAGAGGGTTTCCCCGAGTCCGGCGGGGCCGGGAGGTCTGGCACCAACTGGTGTACGGTCGGAGGAGCTGAAGGATCTGCTCGGGCGAGCGTCTATCTCAGAAGATCACCGTGCGTTAATGGGTACGGTGATTGAAAGGATTTCATCCGCTGAGAGCGGATTGCACGAAGCCGTCAGAAGTTTACTGACGGGGTTTAAGGTACGCGAAAACGATATACCTTCTGGCAGTTTTGCATATAGAATGCGCGCTGTATAGATAGTAGCCCCTCATACTCGATACGTTGTCGAAAGTGACAGCATGCCGACGATCATAATCTCAGTTGTAAGATGTCGCCTGTCCTATATAGGTGGCGGAGCGTCCGGTGGCCAGCCGGACTGATCAATTTGCCGAACTGAAGCGGCAACTTGACGTGGCGGATGCGGACATCGCGCTTGTCAATAAGCGGCTTGACGAGTCACAAGGTATGCAACTTCTCCACGGACACCTGGTAAGGGAGCTTGACGCCCATGCCTTACAACATGTATGCTTTATGCAGATGGTGCCGCTGCTATGGAGAACCTTCGAGCGGAGCTAGCCCGAGTCAAGGAGCAAGCCAGAAAAAGTGATGCGGCTGCTGACGGTGTCTTTGACTAGGGGGTACTCAACGAGTCGTCTCCCGATCAGTTGGATTGGGCCGAGGACCCCCATGGCCGTATACTCATGGGCCAGTCCAGACAGCTGCCGCATACAAGGAAGAATCAACAAGACTTGGCGATCAAGACAAGGACTCCTCCCCCACCGGCGTATTCGGCTAGGACTCTTGTTATCCTAGGCCTCTAGTGCATTATATAAACCGGGGCCAGGCTAGTCGATAGATATACAACAACAATCATACCATAGGCTAGCTTCTAGGGTTTAGCCTCCTTGATCTCGTGGTAGATCTACTCTTGTACTACCCATATCATCATTATTAATCAAGCAGGACGTAGGGTTTTACCTCCATCGAGAGGGCCCGAACCTGGGTAAAACATCGTGTCCCTTGTCTCCTGTTACCATTTATCCCAAGACGCACTGCGTGGAACCCCCTAACCGAGATCCGCCGGTTTTGACACCGACATTGGTGTTTTCATTGAGAGTTCCGCTGTGTGATCGGCGAAAGGATCAATGGCTCGACTGCAGGTCAACTGCGACGTCGGCTTCTTCGTCACCAGCTCGACTGGTCACCTTGGCTTAACCAAGGACAGCCCCCTACCTCTGATCGTCATGTTCGAATGAGGGCCTTCATCAACATCAACTCCGATCACTATCAAGATCATGGAGGAGTCATCCATGGAGCTCGGGGGCTCAACGTCAACATTGCCCTCAGGCGACCGTGCTGTTTTTCTGGACGACAAATTTGTATCCGCTACCACCGCCTCCTCGAGTGTCGCCTAAACGATTACTTCGGTGGAATTATGCGGAACTAAGTCTACAACAACCCTGCAAAAATTTCGTCGAGTTCCGATGGAGGAATTTCCGGCAATCTCCGATATACCGGAGCCCTGTTGAATCTGGACGAGAATCCTGACGAGTTTAGGGCGTGGTGTCCAGCATATAGCTCGGATGTCCTTTGGAAGATCTAACCGTCGATTTGCTGCGGAATTACCATATCTACCACCTGCCAAAAATTCAGCTCGATCCGACCGTCCAAACTCCGGGAAACTTCCGATTAGTGCGTCACTTTTTGGATCTACTTTCTGCGCGAGAACAAATCCGACCCGAATTCATCTTCTTTATGAACAGGATCTCGGACATCCTTTTTGAAGGAAGTTTTCGTATGGAGTGTTGTGTTTTATTCTCAAACACATCCCAGTAGTATTGAAAGTATTCTTGCAATACGAACTTCACCGTCGCACCGGTGTCAAACCAGCCCGACAACATCACTCCACGGCGGCTGACCTGCGTTAGACACGTCGTCGCTTTGTTGAGCCGAGCTCAATTTCTTCGGATCATCATCTCGGCTAGCCGAACAATAGTTCGGCATCGCGAAAGATAAATCTTCACCAACATCGCCGCCCCATGGATTACACGGAGCGGGCACACCTGCATCGCCACACGGTCACTTTATCAAGTCGGCATCGACCACGTCATGACCTACATCGCTGGACTGGGGGCTTCATCATCTCTTCATCAACCTACTCCGAAGACTTCGGCATTGCTGGCCGACCAGCTCCGTCACGTTAGCTGGAACAAGGGCTTTGCCTCGGCGAGCCAACCTTTGCCAGCATCGCCATGCCGTTGCTTTATCGCCCATCAGGCGATAGGTGTGCGGATCGAGTCCCAATTTTGGGAATCACCTTTCTTCGGATTACTACAACAAATAAGCCAGGTGCTATTAATCCTAATATGTTTTGCTTGTTAGGGTTCATTTTTCCCAATGAATTATTACTCTGGTTTGTCCGTCATATGTACGCAGGTCTATCAAATGGTGGCCGCATTAACGACGGTCGCATGGGGGTTCGGTCAGTTTCCGTACATTGTCCGGCGAACGACGCATCCGGAACTCGAACCGACCTATGAATTCAGGCCTTGCCATGCCTTTACCGCATCACGCGGCCGCCCGGCATCGACATTGAATTCGGCTCCAGGCCATATTTCTTTTACTACTGACTTTGCATAAATTATTTGTTATGCAACGAATTTTTTATTACTATTATCTCCGGTTTGCACTATTTTTTGTGCACAGGAAAATGATCCAGCCGGACTATATCCTTTGGCGGCACCTCGGCTGGACGAGGGGCTTCGTCAACACTTCATTACCCCATGCTGGGGACTTCCACATCACCCTGCCGTCCTGCATTGACCGTGCTATGTCACCACTTCGGAGTGCCGAGCTCTTTGCTCCGCCACCTTGGGACCGGCTCTGGGATGGAACCTTGTCCCACATCAAGCTCGGACCGCGTCATCAATACCGAACACATTAACCAGCTAAGTTGTCTTCATGCTCAAAGTTTTAAATTTTTAACTTGTGTTCGGCTCGGCCAAGCATTATACTTTTTAGGAAAAAAGTTGCTTGTAAAAATTTTCTTGTCCAAACTTTGTTTGTGACGCTCAAATTCAAATACCCCATTTACCTGGGGGGCTTCCTTCATGAAGCTTTTTCCTCTTGCATATGATTATACTTGTACGGCTTCGTTCCTTGTTCGTGTATTATGCCACAATATGCACCATATTGACTTAAGTGATTTGCAAGCTGGATTGCCTGGCTTCTGTGCTTACCCCTACGTTCCCGCTTGTTTGGCTAGGGAGTAAAGGGAGCACCTCTGCGATTGTCACGATCGGGTCAACCGAGCCGGACCACAGACTGGGTGAAGCCGAAAGCTAGCGCTCTTATTGTTTTCAATCATGGTCGGCACACAGCGGAACTCATGAGTACAAAAAATCTATTGCACAAGTCTCATAATAATAATGAGCACCGAAGAAAGGTATCAGTGGGGGTACTATTTTCTTCGAAGATGCTTCTTACTCTTTGCAGTAATATAGCATAAGTTCCCTGAGCGCGCTTTGTCTGTTACAGCCTTATGGCCTGATTGCCTGGTTATTGGAAACACCATCGATATTCTCGACAGATGGAGTACATAACACTTTTCGGTCCTTGACCGAAGAGGGAGAAGCCGACGGTCGGTTAAGACGCGTTTAAAGTTCGGTTGAACATAGATATGATATAAGTACTTCGGTACATGCAATCATTCTTTTACCCAAGTCACTTGGGGGCTCTTAAATTTATATGAGCTGTTTTATGATAAGTGTTTTTCTTCTTAGTCGTTGCTAAGTTTTTATTATTATTTATCACTCCTTTTTCGACACAAGTGTGCGGTCACTAGCCGGGGAGCCTAATTTCTCTCTCGAAGCTGCTAGAGTTTAGTTTGCTAAACTGGCCTAGTAAGAAGTACTCCACTTTCGGGATAGGAGGTTGAAGCCGTAGGCTGACCCACTTGAAGTTTTGAGATAGGATGTGTCATGTTAAAGCACGGCAGAAGCACCTTTTTTTTTCTAAAGTCTAATTTTCGGATTTGCACCGAACACTTGATCTAGTTCGGACATTAACCTTTTGAATAAGTTTTTCGGCTTTTCGAGCCCATGGCACTTTTAAACTATTTGTGTGTTTTCAGCACAAATCTCGCAGTGCAACGCCGGACACCTTTAGAGATCCGGCAAAAACATTCTCGGATATTGCTATATATGCATCGGTTTTGAATTGTGTCTTCGGTCAATAGTTGGGTTGCCCGGCTCCTGCGCTTGCCTCCTATGCTCCGCTTTGTTCGGCTAGGTGTGCAAAGGGAGAACCACTGCGATTGTGCTTCCAGCTCACATGGTTAAGCACCTCAGTGGAGAAAGCCGAAAACTGACTGCCACAATAAGCGTAAACTGGTCGGCGATCCGATGACGGCGTTAAACGACGGGCCATTCATAACAACGGCCGAAGTGTTTACGGCCTGACCTCGACTGTCGCCGAACACTACCGGGGGCTATTAACTGGCCTCTCAAACTAAATCCTCGATAATTTGCTCTTACATTGGGGCTGAGGTTTCATGATCATGCTTAGCATGACAACTCAAAGAAAGGAACCGAGAGCGGGACTATTTTCTTTGGAAGACATTTCTTCTGTTAAACAGTAATATAACATGTCTCTCCGCGTACCTTTGTTTATAAAACCGTATGGCCAGATTGCCTTGTTTGTTGTAAATCTTTGCCCTCATAAAGGCTTTATAAAGTAACGACAAACACTCCTCGGCTATTGGCCAAGGAGGTGGAAGCCGATGGTCGGTCAACAAAGTTTTGTACAATGCGGATCCGAGCATTAATGACGTAAAGTACTTGGATACATAGAGTCATTACACATAATTTGTGATTTTAATATGGATATCGATCCTTAATTCGGCCTCCCGTGCCCGCATTAAGGCTCGGGGGCTACTGGGCTTCGGGCTTATTATTTACAAATATTGAAGGGGCACATCGATCCCCTGATCTGGTGTTGCCACCCGACCAGTGTCTCGGGGGCTACTGCATTGCCTATTCTATGCAGAAAATTTTAAGTGCAATACAGTTTCCGAGGAGATTTTGATCCTCAAGTTGGTCGGCCGCACCCAACCTGAGTCTCGAGGACTGAGCACGCCGCTTTTTGTGTCCTGAAGTATTCTGCCGAGCTAGGACTTGATCCTCAGACCAATTTTGCAAATCAACATGAGTCTCAGCGGCTAAGGGGATCAGCGGTCTTATGTCATCCTTCATGTGCATCTCGGGTTTTAGACCGATACCCACCTTGAGGGCTACTGGCACCAATCAAAAATATTGACAAAATTTGGCCCACATTTGGGGTGGTGCACCACCTCAGAAGCAGTCCGGCGTAAAGCTCGGACGCTAGTGGCTGGCTCCATAGAGGGCACTTCTGGCGTTGGAGCTCGGATACATAGTCCGGCGTTGGAGCTCGGATACATAGTCCGGCGTTAGAGCTGGGAAGCAGTGCGGCATTGGTGCTCGGCTGCAAAAGATACCTCGAATGCAGTCCGGCATTGGAGCTCGGACGCAAGAGGACGTTGCCGCCCGGGAACAACCTCAAACCCGAGGCATGTCATAAAAATAACAAGGCATTGATAAAGGTCGTAAATTTAAAGGGGCTCCTCGGATACCCAACGTGTAAACTCATCGAATGCATTTCGGTGATCCTCAAGATAGAAGATGAGAAGATTTGTTGAACCAGTTTTCAAGACCGGCAACCGAAGATGAAGAACAGTTCAGAAGAATCGAGGAGCATCCCTAACTTGAAGACCGGTTTAGGGGGCTACTGACGGCGTCCTGGACTAGGGGGTACTCAACGCGTCGTCTCCCGATCAGTTGGATTGGGCCGAGGACCCCCATGGCCGTATACTCATGAGCCAGTCCGAACAGCTGCCGCATACAAGGAAGAATCAACAAGACTTGGCGATCAAGACAAGGACTCCTCCCCCACCAGCGTATTCGGCTAGGACTCTTGTTATCCTAGGCCTCTGGTGCATTATATAAACGGGGGCCAGGCTAGTCGATAGATATACAACAACAATCATACCATAGGCTAGCTTCTAGGGTTTAGCCTCCTTGATCTTGTGGTAGATCTACTCTTGTACTACCCATATCATCAATATTAATCAAGCAAGACGTAGGGTTTTACCTCCATCGAGAGGGCCCGAACCTGGGTAAAACATCGTGTCCCTTGTCTCCTGTTACCATTGATCCTAAAATGCACTGCTTGGAACCCCCTACCCGAGATCCGCCGGTTTTGACATCGACAGCTGCCTTGAGGGCGGCCGAGGAGCTAAAAGACGAATAGGCTGCTCACTGCCGAAGCAGGGAGGAAATGGCCGAGATGGCCGGGAAGTTGAAAAATGCTACCGACCGCTGTGAGTTTCTTGAAAAAGAACGCCGAGCGGAGCAAGAGGACCTGAAGAAGGCCACCGCCGAAGCAAAGGATGCCCGCTCCGCAATGAGAGCTATAAATGAGCAGCTACGTCAAGCCGGGAATATTGCGGCTGGAAAGCCCTTTCTGCTGCGGAGGAAGATCACGGATCCGAAGTATGCTCAGTTGGGCCAGCTGTGGGGTGTGGAGGATGCTTATCTGGATTTGGTGGCGAGTGCCGCAGATGCGGTCGCACACTTCCGAGGCCAAAAGGATCACGAAATGGAAGAGCTTTTTTGGTCGCAGTTCCATAGTCCATAGCGTCCGCTTCCATTAACCGATCGGTGAGCCAAACGGGCTGAGGTGAATAGGTTGTCCGGACTTGCCATGAAGGATGTCGTGACTCATTTGTGGCCGAAAAGGCCCGAGACAAAGAGTTATTTTGGCTTGGTGCAGCAGTTCCTTGATGTGGTGCTGCATATCGATGCAATGAAGCGGTCGGCATGCATAGAGGGTGCGCGGATGGCTCTTGCCCGTGTCAAAATATACTGGGCAGAGATGAAGGCCACCGATGTTGCGTCCCAGGGATTCGGACAGAAGCCGAGTACCTACCGAGCACTATTTTGAGGAAGTCCTCTAGGGCGCTCGTTTAATAGAGACGCAATGCTCGAAGGATATTATGTTCAAATGACATGTATGATTTGTGAAACCATGTTTCAAATATAATATAAGGGCTTTTTATACTTGTGCGTTCAAGTATTGAAATACCTCCTGTGCGGCCGTTAATGTATATGTGTATATAACCTGAAAGATGGCAGTCTTCGGCTTTAGCCCCCACGCGCATAGTGCGGGGGTGTTTGCACAAAAGCACATTATCACACTTAATCGAACGTCTTGGTCCTGTGAAGGAGGTGATAGCGTAGCAAACTAGGCAACCAGACTATAATGCTTTATCACTTTCACTTAGCCATAGGAGTTCGATGGTGGGGCTACTATATAGCCCCTAGGGGCACCGCGCTCTCCGAATTTGGGGCGCGTATGTGCCTGACCGGGAAACGGTCCTTCGTTAAAGCGGAGGAATTCTAAACATTTCGGTGGGTCATCAAGTGGTTGACCAGTCTCACGCTATATCATGACAGTCAATTTTCGGCTTTCTCTAGTGAGGTGCTCACCAGGCCGAACCGGGGCACAATCGCAGTAGTTCTCCTGGTGCCGCGTTAGCCGATAGAGCGGAACATAAGGCAGCAAAACACAGGAGCCGGGCAAATCCAACATTTGACCAAAGACATGATTCAGAGCTGATGCATATAAGGCCTAACTCGAGACGCCAAACACTCCCTAAGGTATTCGGTCTTTATGAAAACGGGCAGAACAATGCCCTAAAGCCCCTAGTGTCCAGGTACGCGCAAAAATTTCTGACGCGGCCGATGCCAAAACGCCAGCCTCCTCCTCGGTTATAGAAAGAAACCGGGGGATGTGTATCAACAAGAGATAGTAAAAAAGGTTTACGCAGGGTCTTAATCTGAAAACAATCCTTGCAACGGGTCCCTGCTGCACGTCTGCGCCTGTGTCTCCGTTGTGCCGTATCCTGGACGGGTGTAGCACGGTGTTCATCTGTAAAAGAGAAGAACTTAGTTGAAAAAAAGATCGTGCAAAAAATGTATTTTAAAATAAACAGAGTATGATTCAAAAAATGAATAAAATTGAGCTTTATTGTCTCTTGTTGTACATGCGTGGAGCCCCTTGTAAGGGGGTACGCGACTAGTAAGCCCCTTGTTTATTTATACCGGACTCGCCTAACCGTGTCCGGGGTTTGAATGACCTGTTTAGGTGCTTTGATCAGCAATGCCGGATTAGTGTGTTGCTGTCCAGGTAGTCTCACGTTCTTCCGTATTCGAGGAACACTCGAAGTTTCCCTTTAATGAGATGATGCCTCGTGGACCGGGCATTTCGAGTGTAAGAGATGCATAATGCGGTATTGCGTTAAAGCGGGTGAAAGCTTCGCGTCCCAATAGTGCTTGGTAGCTACTTGTAAATGGGGCGATGTGGAAGACTAACTTTTCACGACGGAAGTTGTCGGATGAGCCGAACACAACTTCTAATGGTAGAGAGCCCGTACAATGGGCATATGGGCCTGACATCACTCCTTTATAGGAAGTGTTGCTATGGCGAATTTTGGTTGGGTCTATCCCTATTCTGCGGATTGTGTCCTGATATAGCAGGTTTAGATCACTGCCACCGTCCATTAGGACTTGTGTAAATTGGAGTCCGTCGATTATAGGATCTAATATCAAGGCAGTCCATCCTGCGTTTCGGATATTTCCGGAGTAGTCCTGATGATCGAAGGTGATTGGTTTTGACAACAAGTGTTGGGGCTCCGTTGGGGTAGACCGTGCGGCGCGAATTTCAACGGGTGCCGCTCTGATTTTCCCTTTTGTCACTTGAAGTGAGTTTACTGTTTTGACCTCTTGTGGGAAATTCTTTTGTTTTCCGGTGCTCTGCTTGTGGGGTTCGTCATCGTCCTCACTTGGTGTGTCGAGCCCCTTGTGTTCAGCGTTAAGTTGGCCGGACTGTTTGAAGACCCAACAATCTCTGTGGGTATGGTTTGCAGGCTTCCCGGGGGTACTGTGGATTTGGCATATCTTGTCCAAGAGGCAGTTTTTTGTTGTTCTGCCGAGAGCTTTTGAATCCGGCGTTGACTGCCGTGCTCTTCGGACTGTTTCCCTTGGTCCGGCGCTGGTCCTTGCTGTGTCGTGGTTTCCCATTTCCATCCCTGACTTCGGACGTACTTGGGCCGCTGGTACTGCACCTTGCCAGCAAGCTATCCTCTCCCGCGCAAAAGCGGGTCATGAGGCTTGTTAATGCGGCCATTGTTCTTGGCTTTTCCTGGCCGAGGTGTCTGGCGAGCCATTCGTCTTGGACCTTATGTTTGAAAGCTGCTAAGGCTTCGGCGTCCGAACAGTCGACTATTTGGTTCTTTTTGGTGAGGAACCTATTCCACAATTTGCGGGCTGACTCTCCGGGCTGTTGAGTTATGTGACTTAAATCGTCTGCATCCGGAGGGCGGACATAAGTCCCCTGAAAATTTGCCCAAAACGCATCCTCGAGCTCTTCCCAACTTCCAATGGTATTTTCCGGGAGGCTTTTGAACCAATGCCGTGCTGGCCCTTTGAGCTTGAGGGGTAAGTATTTTATGGCGTGGAGGTCATCTCCTCTAGCCATGTGTATGTGCAGGATGTAATCCTCAATCCAGACTCCAGGGTCTATTGTTCCGTCATATGCCTCTATGTTTACGGGCTTAAATCCCGCTGGGAATTCATGATCCAGCACCTCATCGGTGAAACATAGGGGGTGTGGGGCACCCCTGTATTTGGGTGCGCCATGATGTTCAAATACTCGATGTGTTGTATTACTTTTTAGAGCTTGCTTTCTTGGCCCATAGATAGACCTGACTGGGCCATCCTTTTGGTGCGGATCCTTATGCGGATCGCGTGCCGGCTTGTGTGCGGCACCGCTTGCCGCTCTATGTTTGCCGTGTGGTCGTCTATCCGACCGGGCGGCCTCTTTGTTCTTTGATCGTGGGGGCTCTACGACCTCCTCGTCAAATTCGTGTAGTAGTTTGTGCTTCGGGTAGTTCTTTGTTTGGCGAATATCGCCGTATTTGTCTGCGGTGTTGAGTACTTTGCTCCATCTCATTCTGAGTGCGTATTCCGCTGTTTTGAGCTTCCGCTTCTGCTTCTTCAGACTATGTGCAGTGGCAACAAGCCTTGTGTGGAGGTTCTTCTGCTCCAACGATGTGTCCGGCGTGAGATTGTCCGGACTGTTATCTTCGCCGGGGACGGATTGTCTATCCAAGTTATCCTGTTCGGATGGTTGCTCGAGGGCATGTTCGTCGTCCACCGGTTCGCCCTGCTCTATGGCTGGGTCTGTATGGGTGTTGTCTTTGTCGAGGCGGGACTTTGAGTGGCGCTTACGTCGCCGTTTTGACTGTTTTTCGAGGGAATTATCGTTCGCAGCGTCCCGTTGTTCCTCGTTATCGCTTCCTTTAGGAGTATCCACCATGTATACATCATGAGTTGAGGTGGCCTTCCAGTGCCCTGTAGGTGCTGGTTCTTGGTCGTCTCCGGCATCGTCGTCCATACCGTCGATGTCTTCGGAGTCAAAGTCAAGCATATCGGTTAGATCATCGGCAGTGGATACAAAGTGGGTGGTGGGTGGGCGTTGAATTTCTTCGTCGTCTGCATCCCAACCTTCCTGACCATAGTCTTGCCAGGGCTCTCCTGATAAAGAGAGAGACTTTAGTGAATTCAGGATGTCGCCAAAGGGCGAGTGCTGAAAGATGTCCGCGGCGGTGAACTCCATAACAGGCGCCCAATCGGATTCAATTGGCAGGGGCGCGAAAGGTTCGGAGTCCGGAGAGGAGTACGGCACCTTAGAGTCATGAGCTTCACAAAGGACAGGGTTGGTATTCGGCTCTATCGCCATAGAGGTAGCAGCCACCCGTCCTCGATCGACGCAGTCGGCTCCGAGCTAAGGGTCGGAGCGGACACTTGTGCGGCCTCCAGGGCACTGTCCGGCGGTAGAGCTAGATCATGCCCATCGTGACAGTGCGGCGCGCTTGGTTGTGGCTCGAACCCGTCGGAGATCAAGTCTCCACGGACGTCAGCTGTATAGTTCAAACTTCCAAATCTGACCTGATGGCCAGGGGCATAGCTTTCAATCTGCTCCAGATGGCCAATCGACTTGGCCCGTAGTGCAAAGCCGCCGAATACGAAGATCTGTCTGGGGAGAAAAGTCTCACCCTCGACCGCGTCGTTGTTGATGATCGACGGAGCCATCGGGCCTAAAGGCGACGACAGAGAGGAACTCTGAATGAAAGCACCAATGTCGGTGTCAAAACCGGCGGATCTCGTGTAGGGGGTCCCGAACTATGCGTCTAGGCGGATGGTAACAGGAGACAAGGGACACGATGTTTTTACCCAGGTTCGGGCCCTCTTGGTGGAGGTAAAACCCTACTCCTTCTTCATTAATATTGATGGTATGGGTAGTACAAGAGTAGATCTACCACGAGATCAGAGAGGCTAAACCCTAGAGGCTAACCTATGGTATGATTGTTGTTCCTCTTACGGACTAAAACCCTCCATTTTATATAGACACCGGAGAGGGCTAGGGTTACACAGAGTCGGTTACAATGGTAGGAGATCTACATATCCGTATTGCCAAGATTGCCTTCCACACCAAGGAAAGTCCCATCCGGTCACGGGACGAAGTCTTCAATCTTGTATCTTCATAGTCTTGGAGTCCGGCCAAAGATGATAGTTCGGCTATCCGGACACCCACTAGTCCAGGACTCCCTCACTCGGTGTCGTCCAACTCACCTGCTCCAACGACGAAACCCTCCATCACAGCGGAGTAGTACCTCGGGCTCCATCCCTAGACGCCTAAGATCTTCTTCCCCTCCTCCGACAGCAAAGTCAGCCGGAGCATCCTCACCGGCCAACCCAATCACGCTGAGATCGACATGGCTTCGCCAAAGAGGTTGCACACTTGTGGCATCTCTTTTTTACTCTTCATGTTATATATATTGTCCACTAAGCACACGGATTTGTTCCTTTAGTGTCTCCCTGAAAGAAAAAACATAGGAATTTCAATTTTCACTTGTCCTCCTTTTCAAATTCCTATTCATGAAGCAAAAGACTAAGAAATAGTAGCATAATAGCATTATAACCGTACATTTTCTTGTGGTTTGACTTAATCTCACCATGCTTCTTTGCATCCCGTGATCTTCCAATTGTTGTGAATCAAACACCCAGATTGGCAGACATCCTGTGTTTTTAAATTCTCTGTTTTGCACGTGCATTCCAATCCTATTCCTGTCTACTTCCTATCAATGCATTGTTGGAATCCTCCAATTCAAACGAGCCCTTGCAGAATTACTTCTCTTACAGATAGTTGTCAAAGAAAACCTTGCATGGTTTGTCCCGCTCCTGCTGCGCCGTCGTCCACCCCAGCTCAGCTGCTCCAACGACAGAAGGGTCCAGCACAGCAGGGATCCGGCCTCTAGACTGTCTTTCGCTGCCTCAGATCTTCTTCCCCGCTGCTGGCAGCCATGAAAACTACATTACCATCATCAACCGAGCAGATGACCTCGAGGACTACACGGGTCCGCAAGAGAGGTCGCACTCTTTCGTGTCTGCTTACGTTATGTATCGCTTAATATTACATGCTACTTTATTGTCCTGTTCACCGACTAGGCTCTGAGTCAGCTCCAAACTAATGATCAAACTTGAGTTTTTAAATGGTTGTGGGGTACATATCAGGCCCGCTATCAGTAGTATCTATCTACTATCTGGTTAATCTCCGGTGTCTACTATGAGTTTCATGTTGGGTGGGAAACAAACAATAAAGAAGCCATTATCTGTATTTTTTAACTGAAGCCATTATCTGCCTGCTATTATTGGTTTTGGGTCTGTCCAAAGGTTGCTACCATCACTCTGGATTTCTGCATGCACTCCTTACATAATCTCACTATGTTTTATTCCTATGCATGACAGTTATTGTAAACAATGGAACTAAACATGTAGGGCAGAAGAGACGAGCCTTGCGTGGCAATAAAATTTCATGCAGACGTCGCTCCATGGTAGGCGCAAAGGCAGCCCCCTCTAGGCATTTCGGATTGTAATCGAGAGGAAGATATCTATTCTGAGGGGGATTCAGAAGGAGAAGACACCTCCTATTTACCCCCTAAGGTCTTCGCTCTAACTTGGCATGCTGATATTGGTTATATCATGCATATGGTGTCTTGCATTGCTTACTTTATACATCAAATACGTCATCTGCTTAGTTTCGACATCCTTTGTGTGAATGCCATCGGTTTAGTTTATTCATCGTTTATGTGGATTATGCAATGCCATCTTGTTTAGCCAGGCATCATATATGTGAATATTGCAATGCCATCCTGCTTAGCCAGTCATCTTATATGTAAATTATATCAGGCCATCCTTTTTTTCGTTACATATTACATTTGTCACCAATGTTAGTAAATTCAACTGCTTTTCGTGTGCATCAGCCATTTGACATGGTGATGGCAAATTCTGGAGTGAAAACAAGGTCTTCAGAGCAGACTATGCTATCTGACGAAGCGCGTATCTCGCTGGTTATGGATAGCTCCTCAGAGGAGGATTCAGAGACAGATGACCAGTCCTATTCCCCCCCGAGGTGTATGCTCTAACTTGGCGGGGTTATGTTGCTCATATCGTGTGTATGGTGTCTCGCATTGCTATGTCATTTGATAAGTTTAGACATGCTTTGTGTGAATGCCACTTGTTCAGTGTCTAATTACCATATATGTGAATTATGCATTGCCAACAAATTATGCATTGACATCTTGTTGCAAGACATTATATATGTGAATTATACAATGCTATCTTGTTGCAAAGTCATTATATATGTGAATTATGCAATGCCATCCTGTTTAGCGAATCATCATGTATGTGAATTATATCATGCTATCATTTTTTGTATTACATGTTCCATTTGTCGACAACGTTTGTATATTCAACTACTCTTCCTGTGCATCAACCATTTCAAGTGGTGACAGAAGTATCTGGTGTGAAAACAAGGTATTCAGAGCAGACAATGCTACCTGCTGAACCAGACATCTTGCTGGTTACAGAGAGCTCCTCAGAGGAGGATTCAGAGACTGATGACCAGTCCGATTTCCCCCCTGAGGTCTATGCTCAATCTTGGTAGGGTTATATTACCCATGTCATGCATGTTGTCTTGCATTGCTTAGTTTTTACATCATATATGGATCGCCATCTGCTTACTTGCTTACTATATAAATCATATATTTGAATTATATCATGCCATCATGTTTACATAGTACATACACATCATCTATCTGAATTATGGCATGGCAACCCATTTAATAAAGACATCATATAGTTATATCATATCATCCTGTTTAGTGTTTACAGTCATCATATTTAGAATTATGGCATTCTATCCGTGAATGTATGTGAATTATGCCATGCCAACCTATTTAATAAACACATTATATAGTTATGTCATGTCATCCTGTTTACATAGTCTCATATTTTGAACTATATCTTTCCATCTTTTTTAGTTAGCCATCATAATGTGAAATTGTGTCATGCTATCCTGTTTAGTTAGCCATCATATATGTGAAATTGTGTCATGCTATCCTGTTTGGTTAGACAACATAAATATGAATTATTTCATGCCCTCTTTTATTCCCCACTATCCATTGCACCTGTCTATCATACAATGTCTATACTTTCAATTACTTTTCTTGTTTATCAGCCATTTGAACTGGAGAGCGTGATGGCAGTATCTAAGGGAGTAACAACACGGTCTTCAGAAAAGATAGTGCTACCATTTGATGCAGATAGAACCACGATTGTACTTTCCCAAGGACCAGATCCACCACACATAACCCAAACTCTCGCAGATTGTACCCCTACCCAGTTGGATAGAGAACCAGCTACACCCCTTCTAACCCCAACCCCAGCAGATAGTAACCCAGTTCCAGTTGACACAGCATCGTCTCCACCATAGAGCACCCAAACACGAGCAGTTAGTAAGGGAACTGCAGTGCCCAAAGCACGAGGACCACCACTCCGAATCCAAACTCAACGCTTAAAGGAGAAGAAGATTTGTTCTCGGGTCAGGTTTTGTAGCTATGGTCCATACTCCTTTGCTCTTGCATTACTGTATTTACTCATACCAACTATTTTCAAATTTGAAGGATGGAATTGAAACTCCAATGGTGCAACAGGTATGTTTTAAACCTATTTATTTAACTGGTTTGCTATTGTAACCTGCTCTATGTTGATTTCAGTTTCAATTGAATAAACAGTTATGTTCTCATGTCATGCACATTACAAGTGTTGTTATTGCTCTATAGTTACCCACACTTATATTCTGTCTATTCTGCTTTGTCTTGAACAAATATTATTTGAACTGTGACTCTCTCTTGATTTGGCAACAAAAACTCGAATGATATAGACCATAAAGTGACCATGGTACATAGATATAGGTTTGTTTCATGCTGTTATCCTGTCCACTTTACTACTGAACTCATTTACCAAAATGAGTTTCATATACAACATGGTAAACATGTGATGTGTCTGCTTGTTTCTCTTTCAGAATGCGGACAAAACATTGGAGAATAGTACCGCGTTATCCAATGGTAAAGGAAGTAATGCAGATAAGGTTCAAGATAGTGAGACATCACTGTTGGTCTCCAAGAAAGCTGATAAAAACTATCTTGACGACAGTGAGGGAACCCAAAAGTCCTGTCTTGATGTAGTGTTCGAGTTACTAGCCACTACTGCTGGCACAAGCTCTTCGAACTCGCTGCCTGAATCAGTTCGTCTTCTTAAGTCTCAACTTCAAGTTGAAAGACATCGATCAGATGTGCCGCGACAGGAAGCTGAAGGACTGAGGAAGTCCCTGCAGAATTCAGATGCATATTTTCTGGTGCAATAGCAAGCGCTGGAGGGTTTAAGCGCCAAACAAGAGAAAGTTAATAAGCTTGCTAAGCATCTTGCCAGCATTATGGGTACCCAGGATATTGTTTCTTGAGATCTTCTGAAGTGGTTTCAGTTCTGGATTTGTTTTGCTGCGGCGTTTATTTGCGCTGGTCGCCAACTTTGACAACCAGTGTATATGATATGCTGCTTTGTTCCCTATATTTGCACTGGTGGCGAACTTTGATGCCTAGTGGATGTAATATGTGCAATAGCCATTATAGCCTAGCGTTAGTTGCTTGCTTATTTATTTCCTTGTTGTCTTGTTTATTTGTGTGCTTGTAGTCATTGTAGTTCTTTTTCCGCGGTTTGCTAGTGGCTGCAATAACCTATTTTTTAAAACTAGGCCACAATAACCATGGGCTAATATTTACTGTAGTGACACTGGGCCTCCTACTGGCCGTAGAAACAGTGGGCCTTCTACGGGTCGTAGAAACAATGGGCCTCCTACGGGCCGTAGAAACAATGGGCCTTCTGCAGGCCGTATCATCAATGGGACTTATACGGGCCGTATGATCGATTGGCCAAACATGGGCCAAACAGACCGCATTATGGCCGTAAATAGGCTAGAGTTGGAATCATCCGTTCATGGGCCGACCATAATGGGCCATCGTTTAATAGGCCATATTTGATGATGCTAAGAAAACGGCCTGACGGATTAACGGACCACAAACGGGCCAACTGTAACTACGGGCTGAATTTTGCCCACAAGCAGAAAATGACAGTAAGGGACCGTAAGTAAACGAATGCTGGAAATGAGCCCAAGAATAAATGGGCTCTGAGATGTCCAAAAGAAAACATGGGCTGGAAACGGCCCAACAGAATAACGGGCCGTTAATGGGTATAAAGTGATACACTGTTCATTACGGGCCAGTTTCACCACGGGCCGTTAATGGGTGTAAAGTGACACACTGTTCATTACGGGCCAATTTCACCATGGGCCGTCAATAGGCCACGAGTTACATAGGGCCTCATATGGGCCGAAAGACATCATGGGCCATACATTCACCAGAAGTGAAAACGGGCTGGAATCATATTGGATGGCCCAGATGAGACTACTGGGCCTAATTTGGATAGGGCGTAACGGGCCTTGGTCTAGCGGGCTGTAAATGGGCTATATGCGAACAGGCCATTAACAGGCTTTCCATGGGCCGGCCCGCCACCTTTTGAGAAGGTCAAACGGGTCGGCCTTTTCACAGGAATGGGCCTCTGTTGGGCCGTGCCACGTGTCGACGTATCATAGGCGCCTTCCGTCCAATGAGTGGATGACATCTGTCCCAACGATGAGTCAACACGTGTTTCCTCCAGCCAATGATGATTTTACACGTGGAAAATCCCCATTGGTCGGGGCTGTTAACGGGTTATCGGATCCAAAACCCGACCCGATAGCTTAACCGCGTTCCATTACGGTGGATGCCACGTGTCGGTCACCCTTGACGAAAGCACATCTGTGACGCGTGATTTATCATCATGGAAGTGGACACTTCCGTGATGATAATTTTGGTAATGTCATGGAACACTTCAACGGCAGCACATGTATGACTATCTTGATTCAGTCATAAAATCGTCATGGATGTACATGCATGACAAAAAACGCGACCTACTATGACAAACACGTGTCATCGCGGAAGTGTATTTCTTTTGTAGTGCAAGTTCTATTTTCCATCATACTAGTTTCCAATCTACTATTTTGCAATCTTTTACCGCTGGTACATCGAGGTGCTATACAAACGGTTTTTAACCCCTTTCTGCGATGGTGTTCGGAACCTTCACCTGGTCAGTGTGGGCGATTAAGGGGTCCTTGCCACATGACCCAGAAACTGTCGGGGATATGCCCTCCTGGCACACACGCTCGGCAAAATGAGGTCCTGTGCGACCGGCGAGCGAGCAAATATGGTTATACATACAGTAGTGCTCAAAAACATACAATTATACAGGTGAAATCATTTCTGGTCGTAAGTACGTCCCACACAGTCAGTCCCCGTGAAACGTTCCTGTTCGTATATACATCCCACCAAGTCACTGCAAGGAAAACATTTCTGTTCGTAGGTACATCACACACAATTTCCCCATTAAATCGTTTGTGCTAACATTCTCATCACACACAATATTAAAAAATTTATTGTTTGTGTTATTGAATGCATCATACATGGTGCATAGAAGAAACTGTGTGGCAAAGGCTATCCATCACACATAGTTTTTATGCGGTAAACGTTTGCGCAAGGTGGCCTAACGCAAACAGTTTTGAAGAGAATGTCGTGTGTGATTGTTCATCGATCCAACATGGTTTATTCCTAGAAACTGTGTGCGTTGGCTTAGGTCATCGGCCACGGTATTTTCTCAATAACTGTTTGCAATAGCAAAAACCAATTAGCAGGCTAATTGCCCTATTATTAATAATCCATTTATTAATCTAATTGACATTCATATTAAACACATAATATATTTCATTCCCTTATTAAGGAAGCATGATTTCATAATTGAAATACATCAGAGTAGCACATGATATAGCTTCAGCACTCAGCTACCCCATTACACAACTGCACCAGCACCAAGTTTCACATGACCTTTCGAAATAAGCATCATAGACGGTACATAGACAAATGCATCTCATCGGGAAAATTGCTGAAGCAGAAGGCGGATATTGAGCTTTCATTGATGTTGAAGGTCTTTGCAACTTTAGGCTAGTGCCTGTGGATGATTGACCGTCCATCCTTCGTCCTCTTCAGGAACACTTCAATATTGAACCGCGGGTGTTATAAACCTTCCTCGCCTCCTGACCATAGAGGTAGTTTGAGAGGTAATCATCAGTGAACTGCTTTGGAAAGGCCTGAAAACAAGGATGTGCATAAATATCTTCTCTATATTGGAAATGGGGCAAAGAAATAAAAAAAGGCAAGGTATAATAATTAGTACCATCTTGTGGTGAACTGATGTCTTCTTCATTGTGCAGACAAAGATCTTGTTGTTTTTTGTCGCCAAATTCTTTATCCTAACAATCTTTCTGAGTTTCTTGACTTGATTGATATTCATGGACAACTCATTTCCCCATATGCAAAAAGGGTCGAATAGTGGGTCAAAACCTCTGACAGCAGGACCTACATGTGCAAGACCAAATTGTTAAAAACCTAAGTATTAGAATGGTTCCTGCAATTGCATAATAATGTGCTATTAGACAACGGACCATGCACATGCTGACCTCGATTGTAAACCTTAGTGCTTCCCATTGTTTCCCAGCAACACATATAAGGTACTTAGTCATTAGGTTAAGTAAGGGTTCGCATGCTATCAGTAAAATATGTTGATGAAAAATAAGCACATTGAAGATTCATCAGATTAATTCAAGCCACATGAAAAACCCATTTAGCCAAACCAAGCATGATTAAGAACTAGGAAATATAGCACTTGTATATGTTTCTCATATATTAAGTGTAGACAAATTTGATTTATTCCTCACATGCACAACAATACAAAATTCCACCCATGACAATTGGACATCGCATTGCAGAATTGAACCAAGCACTTAACTAAACACCACAACAATGAACGAAACATTAACTGAGCACCACATTGCACAATATAACATACTCCTAAGAGAAGATCAGACAGTTAACCTAACCAAGCATGCTTAACAACTTGGAAATATAGCAATTGTATTTGTTTCTCATGTATTTAGTACAGCAAAATTCGATTTACTTCTCACATGGTATACAATAATAGAATGCACCCACAGCTATTGAACATCGCAATGCAGAATTGAACCAAACAGTTAACTAAACACCACAACACAAATGAACCAAACGTTGACTGAGCACCACATTGCACAATGTATAACCAAACCAAGCATGCTCGGCAACTTGGAAATATAGCAATTGTATTTGTTTCTCATGTATTTAGTCCAGGCAAATTCGATTTACTTCTCACATGATATACAATAACAGAATGCACCCACAACTATTGAACATCGCATTGCAGAATTGAACCAAATAGTTAACTAAACACCACAACACAAATGAACCAGACATTATCTGAGCACCACATTGCACAATATATAACCAAACCAAGCATGCTTGACAACTTGGAAATATAGCAATTGTATTCGTTTCTCATGTATTTTGTAAAGATAAATTCGATTTATTTCTCACATGGAAGAGAATACAAAATTGCAGCCTGAAGAATTGAACATCACATTTGCAGAATTGAACCAAACAGTTACCTGAAGACGACAACTAATTAACCAAACAATTAATAAGAAAACACCACACTGCACAACATATAGAACATATACACAGGAGCAACAGATTGCATGGTAAAATTAGATAGCACAACTCACTAGAATTAGTTAAGGAAAGGAAGGAGCAGCACACGCAACAGGTAAACCAAGCATACTTAACCAGCCTAGCTAGCAAATGGCAAGGTGCTCCTCCAAGAACTGGGGGTCGGCACGAATGGTAGCCATCATGACCTCATCCGCGCGTGCGGCCACGATTTGCTTCTCCGCTGCCAAATGCTCCTTGAGCTCCTGGCTATACTGCGTGCACCATGGCTTAGGGCGGCACTTATTTGCTGGATGGCTTGGTGATTTGGGTGGAAGGTGTCGCGCCGGCGATCGGGGCATGTGTGATGTGGAAGGAGGAGGAGGACGATGGTCTCGTGTGGATTACCTGCCTGGATAGACGAGGCAGAGCAGCGTGAAGGAGGGTAGCCGGCGAGGGCGGCGGCGCTGCAAGCAAGGAGTGAAGGTTTCAACTTGGAAAGGAAGGCAGAAACAGGGGAAATATGGCTTTGGTAAGGGGGAGGGGCGGGGAGGTAGATATTTCCACGGAAGCCAAAAATTTGGAATCGCTTCAGCAAAAAACTGGCGCACAAAGTGTCATCAGACACGGTCCCTTATTCAGAACTGTGTACGATATGTGAACATCGCAAACGATTCAGATAGGTTAAACCGTGTGCGATGAGTTTGAACGTCAAGAATTTTGGTTCCAATTTCCCTGGTTACAGTGCTCATCCACGTCATTGCATAATTTGGGTACATAAAGGAGACTACAACACACCCACACTTCTTAATCGAGCAAGTTGAGCAATTAAACAGAGCTAGCTGGCCTAAACATTACACTAAGAAATTAAAGACCAGCGCTCTTAATTAAACAAAACAAAGAGTATTACTACGGCTGGTGGTCGTCGATCTCTGCCGCATCCTTCATGTCCAGCTCGCGCCCGACGGTCTCCTGGGGAAGGGGCTCCAGGGCATCCATCGCACCATATTCAGCAAGCATCTCGCCATCCGCATCCATCATCTCTATGGAAAAGGCCGCCATGAGCTGGGCGTGGGCGGCCGCGATCTGGGCTTGGACGGGCTCCGTCGTTGCAAGGTATGTGATCATCTCCGTCGTATCTATAATTTTTGATTGTTCCATGCCAATATTATTCAACTTTCATATACTTTTGGCAACTTTTTATACTATTTTTGGGACTAACATATTGATCCAGTGCCCAGTGCTAGTTCCTGTTTGTTGCATGTTTTATGTTTTGCAGAAACCCAATATCAAACGGAGTCCAAACGGGATAAAAACAGAAGGAGAATTATTTTGGAATATTCGGGGTTTCCGGAGGAAGAATCAATGTGAAACGATGCCCGAGGTGGCCACAAGATAGGGGGGCGCGCCCTCCCTCCTGGGCACGCCTGGCACCCTCGTGGGCCACCCGTAAGGTGGTTGACGCTCTACTTTTGCTGTAAGAAAGCTAATTTTATGAGAAAAATCTGGGCGAAAGATTCACCCCAATCGGAGTTATGGATCTCTGGATATAAAAGAAACGGTGAAGGGGGAGGATCTGAGAGCGCAGAAACAGAGAGAGACAGAGAGATAGATCCAATCTCAGATGGGCTCTCACCCCTCCCACGCCATGGGAGCCAAGGACCAGAGGGGAAACCCTTCTCCCATCTAGGGAGAAGGTCAAGGAAGAAGAAGAAGAAGGGGGGGCTCTCTCCCCCTTGCTTCCAGTGGCGCCGGAACACCACCGGGGCCATCATCATCACCGCGATCTTCACCAACAACTTCACCGCCTTCATCACCAACTCTTCCCCCCTCTATGCAGCGGTGTAACCCTTCTCTTACCCGCTGTAATCTCTACTTAAACATGGTGCTCAACGCTATATATTATTTCCCAATGATGTATGGCTATCTTATGATGTTTGAGTAGATCCGTTTTGTCCTATGGGTTAATTGATGATCGTGATTGGTTTGAGTTGCATGTTTTATTATTGGTGCTATCCTATGGTGCTCTCCATGTCACGCAAGCGTGAGGGATCCCCGCTGTAGGGTTTGCAATATGTTCATGATTTGCTTATGGTGGGTGGCGTGAGTGAACAGAAGCACAGACCCGGGTAAGTAGGTTGTTTGCATATGGGATAAAGGGGACTTGATGCTTTAATGCTATGGTTGGGTTTTACCTTAATGAATCTTTAGTAGTTGCGGATGCTTTCTAGAGTTCCAATCATAAGTGCATATGATCCAAGAAGAGAAAGTATGTTAGCTTATGCCTCTCCCTCAAATAGAATTGCAATAGTGATTACCGGTCTAGTTATCGATTGCCTTGGACAAATAAATTTCTTGTAACAAAAAGCTCTCTACTAATACTAACTTAGTTACTTCTTTATCTAAACAGCCCTTACTTTTTATTTACGTTCTCTTTATTATCTTGCAAACCTATCCTATCACACCTACAAAGTACTTCTAGTTTCATACTTGTTCTAGGTAAAGCGAACGTCAAGCATGCGTAGAGTCGTATAAGTGGCCGATAGGACTTGAGAGAGTATTTGTTCTACCTTTAGCTCCTCATTGCGTTCGACACTCTTACTTATGAAAGAGGCTACAACTATCCCGTATACTTGCGGGTCATCAAGACCTTTTTCTGGCGCTGTTGCCAGGGAGTCATAGCGTGGGGTGAATATTCTCGTGTGTGCTTGTTTGCTTTATCACTAAGTAATTTTTATTTTCTGTTCTAAGTTGTTATCTATCTTTAGTTATGGATATGGAACACGAAATACCAAAAAAAATTAGGTGTACTTGCTATTCTTGGAGATGGGGAACCTCCTAAAACTCTCGATGCTCATTATGTTCAAAATATTATGTACCACTTTGATAATCCTGAGAAAACCTCATTCAATTTTATAATGGGAGTAACGTTGGATCAACATGAATACTTTAGGGATTATCGCTTGACACAAAAGGGAAACTATTATGGGATCAAATTAATACGTTGCATTGGTATGCTCGAGATTATGCTTGAGATATGATTATACTTGTTGCTCTAGGATGAAGGCTCCACACCTTCCCTTTTCATGCAAATTTAATGATAATGAAACCTTAGCTTCTTATGCTAATGGTATAAATGATTACTATGATGTTGAACGAATAGAAGAATTTTTTGCTTTTATGGGTGCTTATGAGATTGAATCTATGTTTAAAATGTTTGAAGATTTTGATGATTCAGTTTATAGACCTGAAAATTTTGCTATACTTAAATATTGTTATAGGAATTATGAATACAATTACAATATTGATGCATTTATTGAGAAAGTCTTCGATATCCAAGAAGAGACTAACATTTTGCAGGAAGCTATGGAAGAAGAAATTGATGAAACTGTGAGCTCACTGGATGAAAAAGATGATGAGGAGAGCGAAGAACAAAAGGAGGAAGAGCGGATTGATCACCCGTGCCCACCTTCTAATGAGAGTAACTCTTCAACTCATACATTGTTTAATTCCCCTTCATGCTTACTGAAGGATGATTTCTATGATGATTGCTATGATCCCGTAGATTCTCTTGAAATATCCCTTTTTGATGATGCTTGCTATGCTTGTGGCCAAGATACCAATATGAATTATGCTTATGGAGATGAACTTGCTATAGTTCCTTATGTTAAACATGAAATTGTTGCTATTGCACCCACACATGATAGTCCTATTATCATTTTGAATCCTCCAAACTACACTATATTGGAGAAGTTTGTGCTTATTAAGGATTATATTGATGGGTTGCGTTTTACTACTACACATGATGATTTTGATAGATATAATATGCATGTGCTTTCTGCTCCTACTTGCAATTATTATGAGAGAGGAACTATATCTCCACCTCTCTATGTCTCCAATAAGATAAAATTGCAAGAAACTGCTTATACTATGCATTGGCCTTTACTATGTGTGCATGAATTGTTCTTTTATGACATGCCGATGCATAGGAAGAGGGTTAGACTTCATCATTACATGATATATGTTACTTTGTGCTCACTACTAAATCACAAATCATTGTTAATTAAAATTCGCTTTGATATACCTTGGGATCCAGGTGGATCCATTACTTGAGCACTATATGCCTAGCTTAATGGCTTTAAAGAAAACACTGTCAGGGAGACAACCCAGACGTTTTAGAGAGTCATTTATTTCTGTTGAGGGCTTTTATATAGTCTAAAAACAAACAAAAAAATAAAGAGGGGAACTCAAAACTTTTCAAAAAGGAAAGTGAAAGTGAGAAAGACAAGCATTGTTGAAGTGGGAGAGCTCCTTGAACTTTGTTCATGCTCACGGAAACTTTGTTAATCTTGACTACAGAAACTTTACATCAAAAATAATTATCCCCTTGTACAATTCCATTGTATTATAAAAATAATGTGCCAAGGTTTGCCTTTAGGATGTTTACAATGCTTGTTGGTTTGTACGGTGCAGGACAGAACCTTTGGCTGTAGTGCGCGATTTTACATTTTTAAATGGAATGTCCAATGGTTCTGACTCCTTTTGCACTGTCTTTCTGTATAAAATGTTTACGTTTCCAAATTTTGGTAGAATTTTTGGGGTAACAGAAGTATGGTGAATCTTCAGATTGCTACAGACTGTTCTGTTTTTGACAGATTCTGTTTTTGATGCATAGTTTGCTTGTTTTGATGAATCTATCAATTTATATTAGTATATTAAGCCATGGAAAAGTTATATTCAAGTAGACACAATGCAAAAACAAAATATGAATTTGTTTTCTACAGTACTTAGAGTAGTGATTTGCTTTATTATACTAACGGATCTTACCGAGTTTTCTGTTGAAGTTTTATGTTGATGAAGTGCCTAATCGAGGAGGTCTCGATATGAGAAAAAGGAAGAGAGGCAAGAGCTCAAGCTTGGGGATGCCCAAGGCACCCCAAGTAAATATTCAAGGAGACTCAAGCGTCTAATGTTGGGGATACCCTGGAAGGCATCCCCTCTTTCTTCAACAAGTATCGGTATGTTTTCGTATTCGTTTTGTTCATGCGATATGTGCAAGTCTTGGAGCGTCTTTTGCATTTAGTTTTCACTTTTATTTTATGCACCATGCTGGTATGAGATAGTCTTTGGTTGATTTATAGAATTCTCATTGCACTTCACTTAAATATTTTGAGTATGACTTTATAGAATGCTTCATGTGCTTCACTTATATCATTTGAAGTCTGGATTGCATGTTTCTCTTCACATAGAAAACCACCATTTGTAGAATGCTCTTTTGCTTCACTTATATTTGTTAGGGCGTGGGCATATCTTTTGTAGAAAGAATTAAACTCTCTTGCTTCACTTATATCAATTTAGAGAGATGACAGGAATTGTTCAATCACATGGTTAGTCATAAAATCCTACATATACTTGTGGATCACTGAATATGATATGCTTGATTCCTTGCAATAGTTTTGCGATATAGAGGTGATAATATGTGGGAGGTACTAGTAGATGTTTGTGTTTAGTAAGGATGTTTGTGTTAAGGTTTGTGATTCCCGAAGCATGCACGTATGGTCTACTAACTATGTAACCAAATTGGCGCGCATTGTATTTTGATTGTTTATCTTTGTGTGAAGGTCGGGGGCGCGCGATGGTTAACTCCTACCAACCTCCCCCCTAGGAGCATGCGCGTAGTACTTTGTTTCAAGGTCTAATAGAATTTTGCAATAAGTATGTGAGTTCTTTATGACTAATGTTGAGTCCATGTATTATACACACTCTCATGCTTCCATCCTTGCTAGCCTCTTCGGTACCGTGCATTGCCCTTTCTCACCTCGAGAGTTGGTGCAAACTTCGCCGGTGCATCCAAACCCCGTGATACGATACGCTCTATCACACATAAGCCTCCTTATATCTTCCTCAAAACAGACACCATACCTACCTATCATGGCATTTCAATAGCCATTCCGAGATATATTGCCATGCAACTTCCATCATCATCAGTATCTCCCTCGCCGGTGCGGCGCGGGCTCACACGAGGTGCGCACCGGGGAGGCGGCGTGTCTTGCGAAGAAACTCGATGAGGTCGTCGTCCACCTCGGAGCCGTCCCATACGCGGGAGCGCACGGCAGGAGCCGCGGCGACGGAGGAAGAGCTCATCGCTGCGGGCGCGGTGTAGTTCGGCACGACGGCGGCAAGAAGGAGAAAGGAAGCAGAGGAGGCAAGAGGAGGCAGGGGAGCAGGGAAGATGGGTGCGCGTGCTTCACCGCTCCACTCCTCCCGCCTACTTATAGCCTCGTAGGTTGAGAAGCCGATGAGGAGGGCGTGGGATTAACTGCGCGCGGGACCCCATGCCCCCCCCATGATTTACCCCACGAAGTTACTGTGCACACTAACAACGTGGGAAACCCAACCGTCCGCATGGCTGCAACGGATCCGTTCGCGTGCCAAGGCGCGGTAGTGGCGGGCCCCACCTGACAGACTGTCCCGTCGCGCGCGTGGGTAGGTAGACTGTCCTCGCCGCGTGGCGCCGCGCGACAGGGCCGCGGCGGGCGGCCGCGGGGAAGCGTATCAGGCACGCCGCCTGGTCTCCTGCCACGACTTTCGAACTCTTTACGGAACAAGAAGGCCCTCTACGAATCCGACTCCGGAGAGTCGGCCTGAAGGAAGACGGCAAGCAGGGCCCAGACTCCACCACCAGAAGAGTGAAACTGTTGAGGCCCCACGACGTATCACCCTCGGAGCCTCACCAGCTTCGGGGACTACTGTCGGAGTAATGGGCCACGGGTAGGCTAACCCGAGCCCCAGAACCTTTCAAGACATCGGAGCAGGCTGCGCCCCTCAAGCCGAGTTCCAGAGGCGACTCCAAGATAAGTCGAGTCCCACAGGCGACTCCAAGATAAGCCGAGTCCCAGAGGCGACTCCAAGATAAGCCGAGTCCCAGAGGCGACTCCAAGACACGCCGACTCCCACGGGAGTCGGCCCGCAACTCCACCCATCTCCTGCCTTCACCACGATGGACGGGGCGGGGTACGGCTGCAGCGTGGCCGTCTCCACCCTGCTTACGAGGGGCCGGCATGGTTACAGTGCGCCGTGTCGCTGGAGATCTCCATCGTGGCGCGGTACTGTTGCCATGCCCGCCCTGACCTCAGCCTCAGTGGGCGGCACACTGTGCCCACGATGGAGATCTCCAGGAGCACCCCTGTACGGCCCAGAGATGGCGGGACCCTCCCATCAGCGGGAGCACAGAAGACGGCGAGAGCGCCCCAAAGACGGACCGTGGGAGTCGGCCCCTTGGAGTCGGCCAGCCCCTCCCACGGGCCCCACGCGCCATTAACCAGACAAGGCGGGGAATGGCGACAATGATCGTCCGTCAGGCGGCGGCACTGTTGCCACGACCCCATGACCAAGCCAGCGTCATTGGAAGCACGGCTACAGTGTCGGGCCTGTCGGCGGGGCAGCAGTCAGCGGAGAAGACGGCGGCCTGAGAGACAGACGGCTGGGACCCGCACCCAGCCAGATTACCATTGTACCCCCGAGGGGTAGGCCTATATAAACCCCCCGGAGCACCCATGCAAAGGGTTCGAATCCACTAGCACTAGACCAGACCATATAGGAAGGAGAGAGCTAGCCTTGCCCTCTCCTACCTCCAGAATACAGCTCGAGGAGCAACCTTGTACTCACTTTGCCTTAGTGATCATGCGGAGACCCCGCAGAGCAGCAGTAGGGGTGTTATCTCCTCAGAGAGCCCCGAAGCTGGGTAAGTGCATGTCTTCGCCTCATTCCGTTTCCTGGCAACGGCGACGTTCTACTCGCCCCCACCATGATAAGCCATCCTTTGGCATATGTCGCACCCAACCCCCGACAAATCCTCTGTCTCTTCCTCACATCATCTCGTTTGCCTCATAGATCTAGCGCGCCGTTGCCGGTCGAGCACCGGGACGCCATGGACGGGAAGGTTTCTTCCTCCCCTGTCTGGATGCCATGAACGACGCAGCTCCACCACTACCCCATGGAGACGGAGGTCCTCCCACATAACGCATGGAGCCTCCCTCCCAGCGCCCAGGGCCTTAGAGGGTACGAATCCCTCCTCGCGCTGTCTCCTTCTACAACTTCTCTTCTTCTCCTCTTGATGTGTGCGGATATTGTGTCAAGGAAAGGAATTCAAGGCTATGGCCGGAGAGAGACGAGCTGCTCCTAGTACAGGACGCCATGGAAGGTTCTCCTTTCTTGTTCTGCCTTTTTAATTTTTCCTCTTCCCGATCTAGACATGTTGAAGGCTCTTTTTTGTGCAGGTGCTGCTCTGATGAGGAGAAACTGCTGTTGAAGGACGTCCTCCTCCCCTCCCCTCCTCCTACCCCCACACGTGGGGAGCTCCAACCTCTCTTTCCAACCCTTGAACATCTGAGCTAAAGTGGACATCAATTGCAATTTTTATGGACACAACATGGATGTGGCATGTGATGGCGGTAGGGTGCTTGAATGGTTTCTAACCAAGATACTGCATCCGACCCCTGCCTCCTGACAGGGTAGTGCAGATCAAGTAGCCTCCATTGGTGACTGCTGTTGAGGCCTAAGTGGTCGATCGTGGTCGTGGTCCTGCGCCTGCTCCAGTCTGTTTAATATCAATGTTTCATCTACTTCTCATTGCCCCAGTCCATTAAATAGCATATCAAGAACAATAAACAACAGAGTTCAAAGACAAAGCACAAAGTTTCTCCATGTTTTTAAGTCCTAAAATCTTTAATCTTTGTTCCTAAGGAACGTACTTTATTCTCAGTAGGCATGGTATATTAATTAGTGAAGAAAAATGAGTATAGTATAGGCATCATACAAAACGCCCACAAATAATAGATGAGTAAAATCACATGCTTGGTCCATTAAACCAACTACGAGAAATTTTAACAATGTGGTGTAAGTAAGCACATTTGTGCTACAATTAGTAGGTAGTGTAATAATAAGTAACTAACTATATAAGTTAGTTTGACGCATTGGAAACAAAATACAAAAAGTACCGAGTAACTAACTATATTAGTACTAATTTTTAGTACTAATTTTCTGATGAGGAGAAAATGCTGCTATAGGACGTCCTCCTCCCCTCCTCCTACCCCCACACATGGTGTGCTCCAATGCATATGTGGATAATCAAGAACTGGTGGTATAGCTTATGTTTAATCGGTTACTTCATAATCTATTCCACTATGTGCATGAACATTTGCACATTTTTCCTGTTATATATATATATATATATATATATATATATATATATATATATATATATATAACTATTGGACAGTGAGAAGATTTCCATAGAATACCTATTGAGTATATGTGTTCATTGGTGCACCATGCCGAATTACTTTTCCTTTCAAAAAAGAAATTACTTCTGTATATTGTGATGCTTCCCATAGTAGTTTGCACCCAGGAACCAACCAAGGGCAGTTGCAATATATTTTACCAAGTATATACCGCCCTTACTGTTTTAAAAAACAGACGTTGATGATTCCTTTATATATTTTTTTCCTACACCCTGCTGTGGGATTCTTAATAGCCTTACATGCATATGAACAAACTGCAAGAGACAAATACAATTCTTGACCTGTGAAAGGTTGTTTTATGACTTATCCATCTCACATGACATGACACACCTTCTATATCATAACCTGTCATGTCATTCTTCAAGTCTGCACATAGCATTGTTATTTTAGGAGCAGATTTCTCATCCTTAAGAAACCTGAACTTGCTTAATAGCCAATTTAGTGGTGTATTACCAGTTCCTTGATGTCAACTCTAATGTCTCTGTTTACATTCCTTGATGTCATTTCTGGTATGCAATCATATGATATGTCTCATGTAAATGAGTATGGGCTGCTGTCAATTTTTTAGTCTACAATTGATCTAGTGTTTTTGACATGTTAGCTTAATATCCTCCTTTTCTAATATGCAAACTTCTAAAATGTCAGGTGCATAAGTGCATGAGGTGCAGTTCGTCTTAGGCTGCTCCTACTCGTCGGCTGTGTCGTCCAGCATCACTTAACGTTGTGACCTGACTGGTTTGGTTCAGCTTCAAGCTGCCCACCGCGGAGTGTTAGGCCGACACGCTCATGAACATCAAGGCCGGATCAAGTACGCTGGTGCACCGCGGCGTGCGGCGGCCTATTTTGTTGTAGTGGTATTGTATATGGTCTCATCCAGCACTGAGTATCCATATGTTCTAATCCTGATGATGATGTTGTAGCATAAAGTGGACACATTATTCAGTTTGTCTTGATGCTTTATCTCTTGTGATTCCTGTCTGATGCACATTGTTCTTTGCAAGGTTATGATGATATTTCCAAGGAAATATACTGACCCTGATGTGACGAAGGTGCCCATTTTCCCTTGAACATTTTTACTCTGTTTTTGTTCTTCCTGTAGTTCCAGTTTCAGATTGATGGTTTTTCATGCCATACTCATCAGATCCTTCTCACATGCCTTATGATTGAGTAACTTGATTAGTATTTCCGCCACTATCCTATCTTAGTAAACTGTTTGTTTTTTCAGTAGCTAAAAAGGAAAGTAAATCTGCTATATCCTGGTATTCTAGAATTTCAGTGTCTCACGGAATTTACTCTTTGTCCTGCTTTAGTTTGCAAACATGATGCTCTGTTGTCCGTTCTCATTTCTTAAGTTTGAAATGTTTCAAACTTAAGAGTGCCCCCATCCTTGTTATTCCATAATACTAATTTGTGCATTTGTCCTTATAATTTCAGGGAAGGCCAAAGAAAGAAAACACAAAAACAGTAGCATGCAACTGCCAAGCCTTGATGAGACTACACCGTACAGCGGAAAATGGATGGTATATACACGATTTGAGACATGAACACAACCACCATTTGTCATCAACTCATATTAATGTGGCGAGAAACTACATTGGCCATCACACAGGAACATTGACACACACACCAAAAATATAGTGAAATGATGTGCTCTATGTTCATCCTGCTGTGTTATTGAGATCCTGTGGTGTAATGATATTGCTATGTTATTTTGAGAATTATATTATTATTACCATTATATTCTCCTGTGCTTTTGGTTGACTACCAAATTGTCCAATGAAATGTTGATCTCCCTTGAATAAGGGCTGGACCGAAACTACTAAATTGAGTGAGCGGGCTGGACCGTTTAGAGAAAAGGGCTGGCTTAATTAATAAATGGGTTGTACATTGCCTCAGCCCAAGAACAAACATTAACAGGCTGATATGTTGGGCTAGGCCCATGGTTAAAAATGGATTGAATTAAGAAGGGGTTGGCCCATAGTTGTGGCCCGAAAGTAAATTTGAAAATGGGCTATATTGGGCTTGGCCCATTGAAACAACCGATTTTGACCGATCCCACATGGCGTCCATGTCATCATTTTTGCCACGTCATCACATGTGCCACGTGGACATCGCCATGTTGGCTTGGCCACATCAGATCCTACGTGGTCTAGGCTAATTAGTAATGACCATAATTTTTCTCAAAGATTTAACGACGAAAATTTTGGTCAAGGGTAGCCATGACCAAAATTTCAGAAAAGGTCACATTTGTTTATTCTTGACCGCCAACAGTTGACCTTCTCAATTTGGTCAGAAAAAGGTTAATAACCAATTAACGACCAAAATGGGGAGTCATAATTGAGCGTATTTCTTGTTGTGATGGGGCGGACGACGCTAGGCTTTCTCAGGGGCGGCCTCACCAGGCAGGCTCACGGGGAGGCGAAGAGATCAAGGCAGGGGTACCTCACGAGGTGCTCGTGACACAAGCTGTGACAATCGAGACCAGGCGGGCACCAGCCTGTGCAGTGTCCTCGTTTCCTCTTTGGTGCAAAGGGGGCAAGTGCAGGCGCGGAGTACCAAGGCATCAAGCAAAGGTTACCATTTCGGTGCAACAAGACCAAGACCAGCAGACTGGCAGGACGGAGGTCACCGTGGATCCCAAGACGGCGTCATCACCAGTGCCTTTGGTAGTCGAAGACCAACTTTAGTCAAGATAACTTGTACTAGATGTTCCCCTTCAAAATGGTCGTTGTTGGCTCCCTTCCCGCTCAATATTTGGGGAGAGGACCAGGGCCTCTATATATAGATATAGCCACCATAGTAGCGGGGGATCTCATTGAGTTCTCACTCAACCACCAGAGACCGAATCCACCCAAGTAGAGCACCACACCAGCTCAAGAACACCTCTCGCGAGGCTGTTCTTCCTTTGTATCATTCATGATCAGCCCCTGAGGCAATCCACCACACCACAAACTAGAGTAGGGTATTACACCACAACGGTGGCCCGAACTAGTATAAACGTTGTGTCCCTTGTGTTGTTCATCGTGTATCTTAGATTCATAGCGAGGCGTTGGGACGTGGATCGGTAGGAAGTAGATCTTTGCACGCACCCCAGAGTTTGAACCTTAAGGGTTTTGCCGGAACCCGATATTTGACATTTGGCGCGCCAGGTAGGGGTGCACCGATATCTTCTTTCCGCCGACCTGTGTTCCACTGCTTCGTCGCGTCCATGTCCGGTGACCCGACCGCTGGGCAGCATGGCCTGCCCACGCCGCACCGCCCGCCCAGGGTGACCTCAACCCCGCGCCTCAGGCAGCCCGCGCTCCGCAGAATGCTGCGGGGCGCGGGCAACGCGGTCAAGCACCACATGCCCTCACCTTTCTGCGAAGCGCGGGCGACGCGGTCAAGCACCACCTGCCCTCACCCTGCGGCAGGTACGATCAGCAGCAAGGGCCTCAAACCACGCCGTGGCCATAGCGCCGCACACCCTTCGGGAGCACGCGAACATGAAAGCCGCGCTCACGGTGGCTCGAGAACTGCTACAGTGCAGGCTGCAAGAAAGCGGCCATGACGTGCTGCTGGAGCGCGTCGCTGAGCTCCTGGATGCTGCTACTTCAGGGGTGATACGTCCATTTTGCATCATGCTTTTATATCAATATTTATTGCATTATGGGATGTTATTTCACGTTATGTCACAATACTTATGGCTATTCTCTCTTATTTTACAAGGTTTACATGAATAGGGAGAATGCCGGCAGTTGGAATTCTGGGCTGGAAAAGGAGCAAATATTGGAGGCCTATTCTGCGCAACTCCAAAAGTCTTGGAACTCCATGGAATATCTTAAAATAAATAAAGAAAAATCGTTGCCAAAGATGAAGGCCAGGGGGCCCACAACCTGCTCACGAGGGTGGGGGCGCCCCCCCTGGGGTGTGCCGCCTACCTCGTGGACCCCCTGGTGGCTCTCCGACGCCCATCTTCTCCTATATGAAGTCTTTCGATGAGAAAAAAAATAGAAGGCAACCTTTCGGGATGAGACTCCGCCGCCACGAGGCGGAACCTTGGCGGAACCAATCTAGGGCTCCGGCAGAGCTATTCTACCGGGGACACTTCCCTCCGGGAGGGGGAAATCATCACCATCGTCATCACCAACGCTCCTCTCATCGGGAGAGGGCAATCTCCATCAACATCTTCACCAGCACCATCTCATCTCCAAAGCCTAGTTCATCTCTTGTATCCAATTCTTGTCTCCAAGTCCGGGATTAGTGCTAGTAGGTTGCTAGTAGTGTTGATTACTCCTTGTAGTTGATGCTAGTTGGTTTATTTGGTGGAAGATCATATGTTCAGATCCTTTATGCATATTATTACCCCTCTGATTATGAACATGAATATGCTTTGTGAGTAATTACGTTTGTTTTCCTTAGGACAAGGGAGAAGTCTTGCTATTAGTAGTCAAGTGAATTTGGTATTCGTTCGATATTTTGATAAGATGTATGTTGTCTAGCCTCTAGTGGTGTTATGTGAATGTCGACTACATAACACTTCATCATTATTTGGGCCTAGAGGAAGGCATTGGGAAGTAATAAGTAGATGATAGGTTGCTAGAGTGACAGAGGCTTAAACCCTAGTTTATGCGTTGCTTCGTAAGGGGCTGATTTGGATCCATATGTTTCATGCTATGGTTAGGTTTACCTTAATACTTTTGTTGTAGTTGCGGATGCTTGCAATAGAGGATAATCATAAGTGAGATGCTTGTTCAAGTAAGAACAGCACCCAAGCACCGGTCCACCCACATATCAAATTATCAAAGTACCGAATGCGAATCATATGAGTGTGATGAAAACTAGCTTGACGATATTCCCATGTGTCCTCGGGACCACTTTTCCTATTATAAGATTTTGTTCAGGCTTGTCCTTTGCTACAAAAAGGATTGGGCCACCTTGCTGCACTTTATTTACTTTTGTTACTTGTTGCTCGTTACAATTTATCTTATCAGAAAACTATCTGTTACCACTTATTTCAGTACTTGCAGAGAATACCTTGCTGAAAACCGCTTATCATTTCCTTCTGCTCCTCGTTGGGTTCGACACTCTTACTTATCGAAAGGACTACGATAGATCCCCTTTACTTGTGGGTCATCAAGACTCTTTTCTGGCGCCATTGCCGGGGAGTGTAGCGTCTTTGGTAGGTGGAATTTGGTAAGGAAAAATTTATATAGTGTGCTGAAATTTTCTGTCACTTGTTACTATGGAAAGTAATTCTCTGAGGGGCTTGTTCGGGGTATCTTCACCCCGTCCAGTAGATCAAAGAGTTGCTCCTCAACCTACTGAACCTACTAAACCTATTGAAAATGAAACTCCTTTTGAGATTCCTTCGGGTATGATGGAAAAACTGCTAGCTAACACTTTTACAGGAGATGGAACAAAGCATCCTGATGAACATCTACTCTATGTGGATGAAGTTTGTGGACTATTTAAGCTTTCAGGTATACCAGATGATGTTGTTAAGAAGAAGGCCTTCCCTTTATCTTTGAAGGGAGACGCATTGACATGGTACAGGCTATGTGATGATATGAGTCATGGAACTATAAAAGATTGAAATTGGAATTTCATCAAAAGTATTATCCTATGCATCTTGTTCATCGTGATCACAATTATATATATATTTTTTGGCCTCGCGAAGGAGAAAGCATCGCTCAAGCTTGGGGGAGGCTTAAATCAATGTTATATTCATGCCCCAACCATGAGATCCCAAGAGAAGTAATTATGCAAAGTTTTTATGCTCGGCTTTCTAATAACAATCGCACCATGCTCGATACTTCTTGTGCTGGCTCTTTTAGGATGAAGACTATTGAATTTAAATGGAATTTATAGGATAGAATTAAATGCAACTCTGAAGATTGGGACCTTGACGAAGGTAAGGAGTCAGGTATGATACCTAAGTTTGATTGTGTTAAATCTTTTATGGATACCGATATTTTCCGTAAGTTTAGCACTAAATATGAACTTGACTATGGGATAGTAGCTTCTTTCTGTGAATCTTTTGCTACTTATGTTGATCTCCCCAAGGAGAAGTGGTTTAAATATCATCCTCCCATAGAAGTAAAAGTAGCTGCACCTATTAAAGTTGAAGAAAAGACTGTCACTTATAATGATCCTATTGTTCCCACTTCTTATGTTGAGAAACCACCTTTCCCCGTTAGAATGAAGGATCATGCTAAAGCTTCAACCGTTGTTTGTAAAAGCAATATTAGAACTTATACACCTCCTGAACAAGTCAAAGTAGAACCTAATATTGCTATTGTTAAAGATCTCTTGTCTGATAATATTGATGGGCATGTTATTCAATTCAGTGGTGAAACTTCTAGAATTGCTAAACCTTGTGCTAGAGATAAACATAGACCTATGGTAGGCGTGTCTGTTATTTATATTAAAATAGGAGATCATTGTTATCATGGCTTATGTGATATGGGTGCCAGTGCTAGTGTTATACCTATTACCTTGTATGAAGAAATTATGCATGATATTGCACCTGCTGAGTTAGAAGATATTGATGTTACAATTAAACTTGCCAATAGAGATACTATATCTGCAATAGGAATTGTTAGAAATGTTGAAGTCTTGTGTGGAAAAACAAAATATCCCGCTGATTTTCTTGTTCTTGGTTCTCCACAAGATAGCTTTTGTCCCATTATATTTGGTAGACCCTTCTTGAATACTGTTAATGCTAAGATAGACTGCGAAAAGAATGTTGTTACTATTGGCTTGGATGATATGGTTCATGAGTTTAATTTCTCTAAATTTGGTAAACAACATCGTGAGGAAGAATTTCCTAGTAAAGATGAGATTATTGGTCTTGCTTCTATTGCCGTACCTCCTAGTGATCCTTTAGAACACTATTTGCTAGACCATGAAAATGATATGTTAATGAATGAAAGAAGGGAAATAGATGAAGTATTCTTTAAACAGGAACCTATTCTGCAACACAATTTTCCTGTTGAAATCCTAGGGGATCCTCCTCCACCCAAGGGTGGTTCCGTGTTTGAGCTTAAACCGTTGCCTAATAATCTTAAATATGCTTATCTTGATGAAAAGAAAATATATCCTGTCATTATCAGTGCTAACCTTTCAGAGCATGAAGAAGAAAGATTATTGAAAACTCTGAAGAAGCACCGTGCCGCTATTGGATATACTCTGGATGATCTTAAGGGCATCAGTCCCACTCTATGTCAACATAAAACAAATTTGGAAGCGGATGCCAAACCAGTTCGTGATCCTCAACAACGTTTGAATCCTAAAATGAAAGAAGTGGTAAGAAAAGAAATACTCAAGCTTCTGGAGGCAGGTATAATTTATCACGTTGCTGATAGTCAGTGGGTAAGTCCTGTCCGTTGTCACCCTAAGAAGGGAGGTATTACTGTTGTCCCTGATGATAAAGATGAATTGATTCTGCAAAGAATTATCATAGGTTATAGGATGGTAATTGACTTCCGCAAATTAAATAAGGCTACTAAGAAAGATCATTACCCCTTACCTTTTATTGATCAAATGCTAGAAAGATTATGCAAACATACACATTATTGCTTTCTAGATGGTTATTCTGATTTCTCTCAAATACCTGTGTCGGCTAGAGATCAATCAAAGACTACTTTTACATGCCCTTTTGGTACTTTTGCTTATAGACGTATGCCTTTCAGTTTATGTAATGCACCTGCTACCTTTCAAAGATGCATGATGGCTATATTCTCTGACTTTTGCGAAAAGATTTGTGAGGTTTTCATGGATGATTTTTCCGTCCATGGTTCCTCTTTTGATGATTTCTTGAGCAATCTTGATCGAGTTTTGCAGAGATGTGAAGAAACTAATCTTGTCTTGAATTGGGAAAAGTGCCACTTTATGGTTAATGAAGGTATTGTCTTGGGGCACAAAGTTTTTGAAAGAGGTATTGAAGTTGATAAAGCCAAGGTTGATGCTATTGAAAAGATGCCATGTCCCAAGGACATCAAAGGTATAAGAAGTTTCCTTGGTCACGCCGGATTTTATAGGAGGTTCATTAAGGACTTCTCAAAAATTTCTCGGCCTCTGACTAATTTACTACAAAATATGTACCATTTGTCTTTGATGATGATTGCATAGAAGCATTTGAAGTACTTAAGAAAGCATTAGTCTCTGCACCTATTGTTCAGCCACCTGATTGGAATTTACCCTTTGAAATTATGTGTGATGCTAGTGATTATGCTGTAGGTGCTGTTCTAGGGCAAAGAGTTGATAAGAAATTAAATGTTATCCATTATGCTAGTAAAACTCTAGACAATGCTCAAAGAAATTATGCTACTACCGAAAAGGAACTTTTAGCAGTTGTATTTGCTTGTGATAAATTCAGACCCTATATTCTTGATTCTAAAGTAACTATTCACACTGATCATGCTGCTATTAAGTATCTTATGGAAAAGAAAGATGAAAAACCTAGACTTATTAGATGAGTTCTCTTGCTACAAGAATTTGATTTGCATATTGTTGATAGAAAAGGAGCTGAGAACCCCGTTGCAGATAACTCATCTAGGTTAGAGAATGTTCTTGATGACCCACTACCTATTGATGATAGCTTTCCTGATGAACAATTAAATGTCATAAGCACTTCTCGTAGCACTCCATGGTATGCTGATTATGCTAATTATATTGTTGCTAAATTTATACCACCGAGCTTCACATACCAACAAAAGAAAAAGTTTTTCTATGATTTGCGACATTAATTTTGTTGGAAATATGCCCTAGAGGCAATAATAAATAAGTTATTATTATATTTCTTTGTTCATGATAATAGTCTTTTATTCATGCTATAACTGTATTATCCGGAAATCGTAATACACGTGTGAATACATAGACCACAATATGTCCCTAGTGAGCCTCTAGTTGACTAGCTCGTTGTGATCAACAGATAGTCATGGTTTCCTGGCTATGGACATTGGATGTCGTTGATAACGGGATCACATCATTAGGAGAATGATGTGATGGACAAGACCCAATCCTAAGCCTAGCACAAAGATCGGGCAGTTCGTATGCTAGAGCTTTGCCAATGTCAAGTATCTCTTCCTTTGACCATGAGAGCGTGTAAATCCTGGATACCGTAGGAGTGCTTTGGGTGTATCAAACGTCACAACGTAACTGGGTGACTATAAAGGTGCACTACAGGTATCTCCGAAAGTATCTATTGTTTTATGCGGATCGAGACTGGGATTTGTCACTCCGTGTAAACGGAGAGGTATCTCTGGGCCCACTCGGTAGGACATCATCATAATGTGCACAAATGTGACCAAGGGGTTGATCACGGGATGATGTGTTATGGAACGAGTAAAGAGACTTGCCGGTAACGAGATTGAACAAGGTATCAGTATACCGACGATCGAATCTCGGGCAAGTAAAATACCGCTAGACAAAGGGAATTGTATACGGGATCGATTGAGTCCTTGACATCGTGGTTCATCCGATGAGATCATCGTGGAACATGTGGGAGCCAACATGGGTACCCAGATCCCGCTGTTGGTTATTGACCGGAGAATGTCTCGGTCATGTCTGCATGTCTCCCGAACCCGTAGGGTCTACACACTTAAGGTTCGATGACGCTAGGGTTATAAAGGAAGCTTGTATGTGGTTACCGAATGTTGTTCGGAGTCCCGGATGAGATCCCGGACGTCACGAGGAGTTCCGGAATGGTCCGGAGGTAAAGATTTATATATAGGAAGTCCTGTTTCGGCCATCGGGACAAGTTTCGGGGTCATCGGTATTGTACCAGGACCACCGGAAGGGTCCCGGGGGCCCACCGGGTGGGGCCACCTGCCCCGGGGGGCCACATGGGCTGTAGGGGGTGCTCCTTGGCCTACATGGGCCAAGGGCACCAGCCCCAAGAGGCCCATGCGCCTAGGGAACCCTAGAGGGAAGAGTCCTCAAGGGGGAAGGCACCTCCGAGGTGCCTTGGGGAGGATGGACTCCTCCCCCCCCTCTTGGCCGCACCCCTTTCTTGGAGTAAGGGGCAAGGCTGCGCCTCCCCCCTCTCCCTTGCCCCTATATATAGTGGAGGGGAGGGAGGGCATCCACACCTGAGCCCTTGGCGCCTCCCTCCCTCCCGTGACCCCTCCTCCTCTCCCGTAGGTGCTTGGCGAAGCCCTGCAGGATTGCCACGCTCCTCCATCACCACCACGCCGTTGTGCTGCTGCTGGATGGAGTCTTCCTCAACCTCTCCCTCTCTCCTTGCTGGATCAAGGCGTGGGAGACATCGTCGAGCTGTACGTGTGTTGAACGCGGAGGTGCCGTCCGTTCGGCACTAGGATCATCGGTGATCTGAATCACGACGAGTACGACTCCATCAACCCCGTTCACTTGAACGCTTCCGCTTAGCGATCTACAAGGGTATGTAGATGCACTCTCTTTCTACTCGTTGCTGGTCTCTCCATAGATAGATCTTGGTGTTACGTAGGAAAAATTTTGAATTTCTGCTACGTTCCCCAACAGTGGCATCATGAGCTAGGTCTATTGCATAGATTCTTTGCACGAGTAGAACACAAAGTAGTTGTGGGCGTTGATGTTGTTCAATATGCTTACCGTTACTAGTCCAATCTTGTTTCGACGGTATTGTGGGATGAAGCGGCCCGGACCGACCTTACACGTACTCTTACGTGAGACAGGTTCCACCGATTGACATGCACTTGGTGCATAAGGTGGCTAGCGGGTGCCAGTCTCTCCCACTTTAGTCGGAACGGATTCGATGAAAAGGGTCCTTATGAAGGGTAAATAGCAATTGGCATATCACGTTGTGGTTTTGCGTAGGTAAGAATCGTTCTTGCTAGAAACCCATAGCAGCCACGTAAAACATGCAAACAACAATTAGAGGACGTCTAACTTGTTTTTGCAGGGTATGCTATGTGATGTGATATGGCCAAGAAGAATGTGATGAATGATATGTGATGCATGAGATTGATCATGTTCTTGTAATAGGATTCACGACTTGCATGTCGATGAGTATGACAACCGGCAGGAGCCATAGGAGTTGTCTTAATTTATTGTATGACCTGCGTGTCATTGAAGAACGCCATGTAAACTACTTTACTTTATTGCTAAACGCGTTAGTCATAGAAGTAGAAGTAGCCATTGGCGTGACAACTTCATGAAGACACGATGATGGAGATCATGATGATGGAGATCATGGTGTCAAGCCGGTGACAAGATGATCATGGAGCCCCGAAGATGGAGATCAATGGAGCTATATGATATTGGCCATATCATGTCACAACTATATAATTGCATGTGATGTTTATTATGACTATGCATCTTGTTTACTTAGGACGACGGTAGTAAATAAGATGATCCCTTACAAAATTTCAAGAAGTGTTCTCCCCTAACTGTGCACCGTTGCTACAGTTCGTCGCTTCTAAGCACCACGTGATGATCGGGTGTGATGGATTCTTACGTTCACATACAACGGGTGTAAGACAGTTTTACACAGCGAAAACACTTAGGGTTAACTTGACGAGCCTAGCATGTGCAGACATGGCCTCGGAACACGGAGACCGAAAGGTCGAGCATGAGTCGTATGGTAGATACGATCAACATGAAGATGTTCACCGATGATGACTAGTCCGTCTCACGTGATGATCGGACACGGCCTAGTTGACTCGGATCATGTGATCACTTAGATGACCAGAGGGATGTCTATCTAAGTGGGAGTTCATAAGATGAACTTAATTATCCTGAACATAGTCAAAAGACCTTTTGCAAATTATGTCATAAGCTCGTGCTTTAGTTCCACTGTTTAGATTGTTCCTAGAGAAAATATAGTTGAAAGTTGATAGTAGCGATTATGCGATCAGTAGAAAGCTTATGTCCTTAATGCACCGCTCAGTGTGCTGAACCCCAACGTCGTTTGTCGATGTTGCGAACATCGGACATACACGTTTTGATAACTACGTGATAGTTCAATTAAATGGTTTAAGTAGAGGCACCAAAGACGTTTTCGAAACGTCGCGGAACATATGAGATGTTTCGAGGGCTGAAATTGGGATTTCAGGCTCGTGCCCACGTCAAGAGGTATAAGACCTCCGACGATTTTCTTAGCCTGCAAACTAAGGGAGAAAAGCTCAATCGTTGAGCTTGTGCTCAGATTGTCTGAGCACAACAATCACTTGAATCGAGTGGGAGTTGATCCTCCAGATGAGATAGTGATGTTTCCCCAAAGTCATTGCCACCAAGCTGCTAGAGCTTCGTGATGAACTATAACATATCAGGGATAGATATGATGATCCTTGAGGTATTCGCGATGTTTGACACCGCGAAAGTAGAAATCAAGAAGGAGCATCAATTGTTGATGGTTGGTGAAACCACTAGTTTCAAGAAGGGCAAGGGAACAAAGGGATACTTCATGAAACGGCAATTCAGTTGCTGCTCTAGTGAAGAGACCCAAGGTTGAACCCAAACCCGAGACTAAGTGCTTCTGTAATAAGGGGAACAGCCACTGGAGCAGAATTACCCTAGATACTTGGTAGATGAGAAGGCTGGCAAAGTCGATAGAAGTATATTGGATATACATTATGTTAATGTGTACTTTACTAGTACTCCTAGTAGCACCAGGGTATTAGATACCGGTTCGGTTGCTAAGTGTTAGTAACTCGAAATAAAAGGCTACGGAATAAACGGAGACTAGCTAAAGGAGAGCTGACGATATGTGTTGGAAGTGTTTCCAAGTTTGATATAATCAAACATCGCACGCTCCCTCTACCATCAAGATTAGTATTAAACCTGAATGGTTTATTGAATCTCGATCATAGTGATACATATTTTCATGCCAAAAGATATAAGATAGTAATGATAGTACCACCTACTTGTGGCACTGCCATGTAAGTCATAATGGTATAAAACGCATGAAGAAGCTCCATGTTGATGGATCTTTGGACTCACTCGTTTTTGAAAAGTTTGAGACATGCGAACCATGTCTATTGGTGTATATGCATGAAGAAACTCCATGCAAATGGACCATTTTGACTCACTTGATTTTGAATCACTTGGGACATGCAAATCATACCACATGGGCAAGATGACTGAAAAGCCTCGGTTTCAGTAAGATGGAACAAGATAGCAACTTGTTGGAAGTAACACATTTTTGATGTGTCCAATCCAATGAGTGCTGAGGCATGCAGTGAATATCGTTATGATCTTACTTCACAGATGATTCGAGTAGATGTTGAGAATATTTACTTGATGAAACACAAGTCTGAATTATTGAATGGTTCAAGTAATTTCAGAGTGAAGTAGAAGATCATTGTGACAAGAGGATAAAAGATCTATGATATGATCATAGAGATGAATATCTGAATCACGAGTTTGGCACAGAATTAAGACATTGTGGAAATTGTTTCACAACTGATACAGCCTGGAACACCATAGTGTGATGGTGTGTCCAAACGTCATAGTTGCACCCTATTGGATATGGTGCATACCATGATGTCTCTTATCGAATTACCACTATCGTTCATGGGTTAGGCATTAGAGACAACCACATTCACTTTAAATAGGGCACCACGTAATTCCGATGAGACGACACCGTATGAACTATGGTTTAGAGAAACCTAAGCTGTCATTTCTTAGAAGTTTGGGGCTGCGATGCTTATATGGAAAGGTTTCAGGCTGATAAGCTCAAACCCAAAGCGGATAAAATGCATCTTCATAGGACACCCAAAACAGTTGGGTATACCTCCTGTTTCAGATCCGAAAGCAATAGGGATTGTTTCTTGAATCGGGTCCTTTTTCGAGGAAAGGTTTCTCTCGAAAAGTTGAGTGGGAGGATGGTGGAGACTTGATGAGGTTATTGAACCGTCACTTCAACAAGTGTGTAGCAGGGCACAGGAAGTTGTTCCTGTGGCACCTACACCAATTGAAGTGGAAGCTTATGATAGTGATCATGAAGTTTCGGATCAAGTCACTACCAAACCTCGTGGGATGACAAGGATGTGTACTACTTCAGAGTGGTACGTAATCCTGTCTTGGAAGTCATGTTGCTAGACAACAATGAACCTACGAGCTATGGAGAAGCGATGGTGGGCCCGGATTCCGATAAATGGCTCAAGGCCATAAAACCCGAGAGAGGATCCATGTATGAAAACAAAGTGTAGACTTTGGAAGAACTACTTGATGGTCGTAAGGCTGTTAGGTACATATGGATTTTGAAAGGAAGACAGACAATGATGGTAAGTGTCACCATTGAGAAAGCTCGACTTGTCGTTAAGATGTTTTCGACAAGTTCAAGGAGTTGACTACGATGAGACTTTCTCACTCGTAGCGATGCTAAGAGTCTGTTGAAATTATATTAGCAATTACTGCATTATTTATGAAATCTTGCAGATAGGATGTCAAAACATTGTTTCCTCGACGATTTTTGAGGAAAGGTTGTATGTGATACAACCGGAAGGTTTTGTCCATCCTGAAATATGCTAAGCTCCAGCAATCCTTCTGAGGACTGGAGTGAACATCTCGGAGTTGGAATGTATGCTTTGATGATGATCAAAGATTTTGGGTGTATACAAAGTTTATGAGAAACTTGTATTTCCAAAGAAGTGAGTGGGAGCACTATAGAATTTCTGATGAGTATATGTTGTTGACATATTAATGATCAGAAATGACGTAGAATTTCTGGAAAGCATATAGGGTTATTTGGAAAGTGTTTTCAATGGAAAACCTGGATTAAGCTACTTGAACATTGAGCATCAAGATCTATAAGGATAGATCAAAACGCTTAATGGTACTTTCAAATGAGCACATGCCTTGACGTGATCTTGAAGGTGTTCAAGATGGATCAGTCAAAAAAGGAGTTCTTGCCTGAGTTGTAAGGTACGAAGTTAAGGGCATCCATACCTGAGCCCTTGGCGCCTCCCTCCCTCCCGTGACACCTCCTCCTCTCCCGTAGGTGCTTGGCGAAGCCCTGCAGGATTGCCACGCTCCTCCATCACCACCACGCCGTTGTGCTGCTGCTGGATGGAGTCTTCCTCAACCTCTCCCTCTCTCCTTGCTGGATCAAGGCGTGGGAGACATCGTCGAGCTGTACGTGTGTTGAACGCGGAGGTGCTGTCCGTTCGGCACTAGGATCATCGGTGATCTGAATCACGACGAGTACGACTCCATCAACCCCGTTCACTTGAACGCTTCCGCTTAGCGATCTACAAGGGTATGTAGATGCACTCCCCTTTCTACTCGTTGCTGGTCTCTCCATAGATAGATCTTGGTGTTACGTAGGAATTTTTTTGAATTTCTGCTACGTTCCCCAACAGTGGCATCATGAGCTAGGTCTATTGCGTAGATTCTTTGCACGAGTAGAACACAAAGTAGTTGTGGGCGTTGATGTTGTTCAATATGCTTACCGTTACTAGTCCAATCTTGTTTCGACGGTATTGTGGGATGAAGCGGCCCGGACCGACCTTACACGTACTCTTACGTGAGACAGGTTCCACCGATTGACATGCACTTGGTGCATAAGGTGGCTAGCGGGTGCCAGTCTCTCCCACTTTAGTCGGAACGGATTCGATGAAAAGGGTCCTTATGAAGGGTAAATAGCAATTGGCATATCACGTTGTGGTCTTGCGTAGGTAAGAAACGTTCTTGCTAGAAACCCATAGCAGCCACGTAAAACATGCAACAACAATTAGAGGACGTCTAACTTGTTTTTGCAGGGTATGCTATGTGATGTGATATGGCCAAGAAGAATTTGATGAATGATATGTGATGTATGAGATTGATCATGTTCTTGTAATAGGATTCACGACTTGCATGTCGATGAGTATGACAACCGGCAGGAGCCATAGGAGTTGTCTTTATTTATTGTATGACCTGCGTGTCATTGAAGAACGCCATGTAAACTACTTTACTTTATTGCTAAACGCGTTAGTCATAGAAGTAGAAGTAGTCGTTGGCGTGACAACTTCATGAAGACACGATGATGGAGATCATGATTATGGAGATCATGGTGTCGTGCCGGTGACGATGATGATCATGGAGCCCCGAAGATGAAGATCAAAAGGAGCAAAATGATATTGGCCATATCATGTCACTATTTGATTGCATGTGATGTTTATCATGTTTATGCATCTTGTTTGCTTAGGACGACGGTAGTAAATAAGATGATCCCTTACAAAATTTCAAGAAGTGTTCTCCCCTAACTGTGCACCGTTGCTACAGTTCGTCGCTTCTAAGCACCACGTGATGATCGGGTGTGATGGATTCTTACGTTCACATACAACGGGTGTAAGACAGTTTTACACAGCGAAAACACTTAGGGTTAACTTGACGAGCCTAGCATGTACAGACATGGCCTCGGAACACGGAGACCGAAAGGTCGAGCATGAGTCGTATGGTAGATACGATCAACATAAAGATGTTCACCGATGATGACTAGTCCGTCTCACGTGATGATCGGACACGGCCTAGTTGACTCGGATCATGTGATCACTTAGATGACCAGAGGGATGTCTATCTAAGTGGGAGTTCATAAGATGAACTTAATTATCTTGAACATAGTCAAAAGACCTTTTTGCAAATTATGTCGTAGCACGCGCTTTAGTTCTACTGTTTTAGATATGTTCCTAGAGAAAATATAGTTGAAAGTTGACAGTAGCGATTATGCGATCAGTAGAAAGCTTATGTCCTTAATGCACCGCTTAGTGTGCTGAACCCCAAACGTCGTTTGTGGATGTTGCGAACATCAGACATACACGTTTTGATAACTACGTGATAGTTCAGTTAAATGGTTTAAGTAGAGGCACCAAAGACGTTTTTCGAAACATCACGGAACATATGAGATGTTTCGAGGGCTGAAATTGGGATTTCAGGCTCGTGCCCATGTCAAGAGGTATAAAACCTCCGACGATTTTCTTAGCCTGCAAACTAAGGGAGAAAAGCTCAATCGTCGAGCTTGTGCTCAAATTGTCTGAGTACAACAATCACTTGAATCGAGTGGGAGTTGATCTTCCAGATGAGATAGTGATGTTTCCCCAAAAGTCATTGCCACCAAGCTGCTAAGAGATGAACTATAACATATCAAGGATAGAGATGATGATCCTTGAGGTATTCGCGTTGTTTGACATCGCGAAAGTAGAAATCAAGAAGGAGCATCAATTGTTGATGGTTGATGAAACCACTAGTTTCAAGAAGGGCAAGGGAACGAAGGGATACTTCATGAAACGGCAAATCAGCTGCTGCACCAATGAAGAAACCCGAGATTGAACCCAAACCCGAGACTAAGTGCTTCTGTAATAAGGGGAACAACCACTGGAGCAAGATTACCCTAGATACTTGGTAGATGAGAAGGCTGGCAAGGTCGATAGAAGTATATTGGATATACATTATGTTAATGTGTACTTTACTAGTACTCCTAGTAGCACCAGGGTATTAGATACCGGTTCGGTTGCTAAGTGTTAGTAACTCGAAATAAAAGCTACGGAATGTAACAGAGACTAGCTAAAGGTGAGCTGACGATATGTGTTGGAAGTGTTTCCAAGTTTGATGTGATCTAACATCGCACGCTCCCTCTACCATCAAGATTAGTATTAAACCTGAATAAGTGCTCTTGCACCTAAAGGAATGGTTTATTAAATCTCGATCGTAGTGATACACATTTTCATGCCAAAAGATATAAGATAGTAATGATAGTACCACTTACTTGTGGCACTGCCATGTAAGTCATAATGGTATAAAACGCATGAAGAAGCTCCATGTTGATGGATCTTTGGACTCACTCGTTTTTGAAAAGTTTGAGACATGCGAACCATGTCTATTGGTGTATATGCATGAAGAAACTCCATGCAAATGGACCGTTTGGACTCACTTGATTTTGAATCACTTGAGATATGCAAATCATACCGCATGGGCAAGATGACTAAAAAGCCTCGTTTTCAGTAAGATGGAACAAGATAGCAACTTGTTGGAAGTAACACATTTTGATGTGTCCAGTCCAATGAGTGCTGAGGCATGCAGTGAATATCGTTATGTTCTTACTTCACAGATGATTCGAGTAGATGTTGAGAATATTTACCTGATGAAACACAAGTCTGAATTATTGAATGGTTCAAGTAATTTCAGAGTGAAGTAGCAGATCATTGTGACAAGAGGATAAAATGTCTATGATATGATCATAGAGATGAATATCTGAGTTATGAGTTTTGGCACACAAAATTAAGACATTGTGGAAATTGTTTCACAATTAAATACCGGCTGGAACACCATAGTTTGATGGTGTGTCCGAACATCATAGTTACACCCTATTGGATATGGTGCGTACCATGATGTCTCTTATCGAATTACCACTATTGTCCATGGGTTAGGCATTAGAGACAACCACATTCACTTTAAATAGGGCACCACGTAATTCCGTTGAGATGACACCGTATGAATTATGGTTTAGAGAAACCTAAGTTGTCGTTTCTTAAAGGTTTGGGGCTGCGACGCTTATGTGAAAAAGTTTCAGGTTGATAAGCTCGAACCCAAAGCGGATAAAATGCATCTTCATAGGAAACCCAAAGCAGTTGGGTATACCTCCTATCTCAGATCCGAAAGCAATAAGGGATTGTTTCTAGAATCAGGTCCTTTCTCGAGGAAAAGTTTCTCTCGAAAGAATTGAGTGGGAGGATGGTGGAAACTTGATGAGGTTATTGAACCGTCTCTTCAACTAGTGTGTGGCAGGGCATAGGAAGTTGTTCCTGTGGCACCTACACCAATTGAAGTGGAAGCTTATGATATTGATCATGAAACTTCGGATCAAGTCACTACCAAACCTCGTGGGATGACAAGGATGCGTACTACTTCAGAGTGGTACGTAATCCTGTCTTGAAGGTCATGTTGCTAGACAACAATGAACCTACGAGCTATGGAGAAGCGATGGTGGGCCCAAATTCCGACAAATGGTTAGAAGCCATGAAATCCGAGATAGGATCCATGTATAAAAAGAAAGTATAGACTTTGGAAGAACTACTTGATGGTCATAAGGCTGTTGAGTACAGATGGATTTTAAAGGAAGACGGACGATGATGGTAAATATCACCATTAAGAAAGCTCGACTTGTCGTTAAGATGTTTTCCGACAAGTTCAAGGAGTTGACTACGATGGGAATTTCTCACTCGTAGCGATGCTAAGAGTCTGTTAGAATTATGTTGGCGATCACTGCATTATTTATGAAATCTTGCAGATAGGATGTCAAAACATTGTTTCCTCGACGATTTTGAGGAAAGGTTGTATGTGATACAACCGGAAGGTTTTGTCAATCCTGAAAGATGCTAATAAGTATGCAAAGCTCCAGCAATCCTTCTGAGGACTGGAGTAAGCATCTCGGAGTTGGAATGTGCGCTTTGATGAGATGATCAAAGATTTTGGTGTATACAAAGTTTATGAGAAACTTGTATTTCCAAAGAAGTGAGTGGGAGCACTATAGAATTTCTGATGAGTATATGTTGATCAGAAATGATGTAGAATTTCTAGAAAGCATATAGGGTTATTTGAAAGGTGTTTTTCAATAGAAAACCTGGATTAAGCTACTTGAACATTGAGGATTAAGATCTATGAGGATGGATCGAAACGCTTAATGGTACTTTCAAATGAGCACATACCTTGACATGATCTTGAAGGTGTTCAAGATGGACCAGTCAAAGAAGGAGTTCTTGCCTAAGTTGTAAGGTACGAAGTTAAGACTTAAAGCTCGACCACGGCAGAATAGAGAGAAAGGACGAAGGTCGTCCCCTATGCTTAAGACGTAGGCTCTTCAGTATGCTATGCTGTGTACCGCACCTGAAGTGTGCCTTGCCATGAGTCAGTCAAGGGGTACAAGAGTGATCCATGAATGGATCACAGGACAGCGGTCAAAGTTATCCTTAGTAACTAGTGGACTAAGGAATTTTCTCGATTATGGAGGTGGTAAAAGAGTTCGTCATAAAGGTTACGTCGATGCAAGCTTAACACCTATCCGGATAGCTCTGAGTAGAGAGACCGGATACATATAATGGAGCAATAATTTAGAATAGCTCAAAGTAGAACAGTTATTTGGAATAGCTCCAAATAGAGCGTGGTAGCTGCATCTAGGAGATGACATAGAGATTTGTAAAGCACACACGAATCTGAAAAGTTCAGACCCGTTGACTAAAACCTCTCTCACAAGTAGAACATGACCAAACCCCAGATCTCATTGAGTCTTGATCACATGATGATGTGAACTAGTTTAGTGACACTAGTAAACTCTTTGGATGTTGGTCACCTGGTGATGTGACCTGTCAGTGTTAATCACATGGTGATGTGAACTAGATTATTGACTCTAGTGCAAGTGGGAGACTGTTGGAAATATGCCCTAGAGGCAATAATAAATAAGTTATTATTATATTTCTTTGTTCATGATAATAGTCTTTTATTCATGCTATAACTATATTATCCGGAAATCGTAATACACGTGTGAATACATAGACCACAATATGTCCCTAGTGAGCCTCTAGTTGACTAGCTCGTTGTGATCAACAGATAGTCATGGTTTCTTGGCTATGGACATTGGATGTCGTTGATAACGGGATCACATCATTAGGAGAATGATGTGATGGACAAGACCCAATCCTAAGCCTAGCACAAAGATCGTGTAGTTCGTATGCTAGAGCTTTGCCAATGTCAAGTATCTCTTCCTTTGACCATGAGAGCGTGTAAATCCTGGATACCGTAGGAGTGCTTTGGGTGTATCAAACGTCACAACGTAACTGGGTGACTATAAAGGTGCACTACAGGTATCTCCGAAAGTATCTATTGTTTTATGCGGATCGAGACTGGGATTTGTCACTCCGTGTAAACGGAGAGGTATCTCTGGGCCCACTCGGTAGGACATCATCATAATGTGCACAATGTGACCAAGGGGTTGATCACGGGATGATGTGTTACGGAACGAGTAAAGAGACTTGCCGGTAACGAGATTGAACAAGGTATCGGTATACCGACGATCGAATCTCGGGCAAGTAAAATACCGCTAGACAAAGGGAATTGTATACGGGATCGATTGAGTCCTTGACATCGTGGTTCATCCGATGAGATCATCGTGGAACATGTGGGAGCCAACATGGGTATCCAGATCCCGCTGTTGGTGATTGACCGGAGAACGTCTCGGTCATGTCTGCATGTCTCCCGAACCCGTAGGGTCTACACACTTAAGGTTCGATGACGCTAGGGTTATAAAGGAAGCTTGTATGTGGTTACTGAATGTTGTTCGGAGTCCCGGATGAGATCCCGGACTTCACGAGGAGTTCCGGAATGGTCCGGAGGTAAAGATTTATATATAGGAAGTCCTGTTTCGGCCATCGGGACAAGTTTCGGGGTCATCGGTATTGTACCGGGACCACCGGAAGGGTCCCGGGGGCCCACCGGGTGGGGCCACCTGCCCCAGGGGGCCACATGGGCTGTAGGGGGTGCGCCTTGGCCTACATGGGCCAAGGGCACCAGCCCCAAGAGGCCCATGCGCCTAGGGAACCCTAGAGGGAAGAGTCCTCAAGGGGGAAGGCATCTCCGAGGTGCCTTGGGGAGGATGGACTCCTCCCCCCCTCTTGGCCGCACCCCTTTCTTGGAGTAAGGGGCAAGGCTGTGCCTCCCCCCTCTCCCTTGCCCCTATATATAGTGGAGGGGAGGGAGGGCATCCACACCTGAGCCCTTGGCGCCTCCCTCCCTCCCGTGACACCTCCTCCTCTCCCGTAGGTGCTTGGCGAAGCCCTGCAGGATTGCCACGCTCCTCCATCACCACCACGCCGTTGTGCTGCTGCTGGATGGAGTCTTCCACAACCTCTCCCTCTCTCCTTGCTGGATCAAGGCGTGGGAGACATCGTCGAGCTGTACGTGTGTTGAACGCGGAGGTGCCGTCCGTTCGGCACTAGGATCATCGGTGATCTGAATCACGACGAGTACGACTCCATCAACCCCGTTCACTTGAACGCTTCCGCTTAGCGATCTACAAGGGTATGTAGATGCACTCTCTTTCTACTCGTTGCTGGTCTCTCCATAGATAGATCTTGGTGTTACGTAGGAAAATTTTTGAATTTCTGCTACGTTCCCCAACAAATTTTGGGATGACCCACATCTTTATAAAGGAGTAGATTGTGTTATTAGATGTTGTGTACCTGAGCATGAACAGGTACAGATCCTATGCAAGTGCCACTCTGAAGCTTATGGAGGACACCACGCTGGAGATAGAACTGCACATAAGGTATTGCAATCCGGTTTTTATTGGTCTACTCTCTTCAAGGATGCCCGTAAGTTTGTTTTGTCTTGCGATGAATGTCAAAGAATTGGTAATATTAGTAGACGTCAAGAAATGCCTATGAATTATTCACTTGTTATTGAACCGTTTGATGTTTGGGGCTTTGATTATATGGGACCTTTTCCTGCCTCTAATGGATATACGCATATTTTAGTTGCTGTTAATTATGTTACTAAGTGGGTAGAAGCTATTCCAACTAGTAGTGCTGATCATAACACCTCTATTAAAATGCTTAAGGAAGTTATTTTTCCGAGGTTTGGAGTCCCTAGATATTTAATGACTGATGGTGGTTCACATTTTATTCATGGTGCTTTCCATAAAATGCTTGCTAAATATGACGTTAATCATAGAATTGCATCTCCATATGACCCGCAGTCTAGTGGTCAAGTAGAATTGAGCAATAGAGAGCTCAAATTAATTTTGCAAAAGACTGTCAATAGGTCTAGAAAGAATTGGTCCAAGAAACTGAATGACGCATTATGGTCCTATAGAACTGCATATAAGAATCCTATGGGTATGTCTCCGTATAAAATGGTTTATGGAAAAATATGTCACTTACCTCTCGAACTAGAACATAAGGCATAATGGGCTATTAAAGAGCTCAAGTATGATTTCAAACTTGCCGGTGAGAAGAGGTTATTTGATATTAGCTCACTTGATGAATGGAGAACCCAAGCTTATGAAAATGCCAAGTTGTTTAAAGAAAAAGTTAAAAGATGGCATGACAAAAGGATATAAAAATGTGAGTTCAATGTAGGTGATTATCTATTGCTATACAACTCTCATTTAAGATTTTTTGCAGGAAAACTTCTCTCTAAATGGGAAGGTCCCTACGTTATCGAGGAGGTCTATCGTTCCGGTGCCATAAAAATCAACAACTTCGAAGGCACAAATCCGAAGGTGGTAAACGGTCATAGGATCAAACACTATATCTCAGGTAATCCTATAAATGTTGAAACCAATATTATTGAAACCGTAACCCCGGAGGAATACATAAGGGACACTTTCCAGACCGTTCCAGACTCCAAAAAGGAATAGGTATGTGGTACGGTAAGTAAACCGACTCCAAAACAATTTTTAAGGCAATATTTCTCCGTTTTGGAATATTTAGAAAAATAGAAAAATAAGTGGCAGTTCAGGAAGGACACGAGGCCTCCACGAGGGTGGAGGGCGCGCCCCCCTACCTCGTGAGCACCTCGTGTGCCCTCCGGACTCCGTTTCCTTGCACGATACGTACTTTGGTCGGTAAATATTCATTATATATACTTCCGAAGGTTTTGACTCCCGTATCACGCAAACATCCTCTGTTTTCATTTCGTGCTATTTCCGTTGCAGATTTAGAGCACCATGACTTCTCCCTCCTCCAACAATGAACACAAGGATGCTTGGCTATTGAAGATAGAGTTGAAAAGAGAGGAACCAGAAGAGATCAACAAGGATGAAAGGATCAAGAAGGCCATGGAGGTTCAAGCTCCGGTGGTGAAAGAAGAAGACATCCCTCAACCTTTACCTAACCTTTTCACTCCAACAGAGATTGAAGCCTTCAAGATGATTGAGTTAGCCTGCATACAGAACAAGTATCTCACGCAGGAGAATATTTTGTTGAAGGATCATATTGCTGGGCTCAAGGGCATTATCCGCAAATTGGAGGAGCTTTAAAGCTCGATGTGCGATTATCCACCGTCATCATCACCACCTCCATCACCTCCGAGGATATAATCACATGGGTACGGGCACTCCCCTTGGCAACTGCCAAGCTTGGGGGAGGTGCCTTGGTATCGTATCACCATCACAACTCCTATCTTTACCGTTTTTCTTAGTTCGATCCTTTTAGTAGTATCTTGATTTAGTATAATAAAGTCATGGCATGATCTAGTTTTGAGTTTTTCTTTATGATCCTTCTTTGTAATCGAGTCCGTGAGCTATATAATAAAGTTTAGTGTTGAGTCAAGGGCTTGACTATTTTGCCATGATCTTGGGTGAATAAAAGAACAGAAGAAAAAGAATCAAAAGAATCGAAAAGTTCATATTGACATTATTGAAAGTAATGACTTCACATAGAAAGAGTATGATGATTAAAGGTTCTTGGGAGTTGGCAAATATAGCTTTGGTCATCGTTGCAATTAATAGGAAGTAATAAGGAAAGAGAGGTTTCACATATAGATATATTATCATTGACATCTTTTATGATTGGGAGAACTCATTAAAATATGACATGCTAAAGAGTTGAGGTTGGACAAGGAAGACAACATAATGAGTTATGTTTTCTTACATCTGAGATAAAGTATGTTGTCATGGATCCTCTAACGTGTTGAGCTTGCCTTTCCCCCTCATGCTACCTAAATTCTCAGCACCAAGTAGAAATACTACTTGTGCTTCCAAATACCCTTAAACCAGTTTTGCCATGAGAGTCCACCATATCTACCTATGGATTGAGTAAGATCCTTCAAGTAAGTTGTCATCGGTGCAAGCTATAAAAATTTCTCTCTAAATATGCATGACTTATTAGTGCGGAGAAAATAAACTTTGTACGAACTTGTTGCGGACGCAATAAAAGCGACGGACTGCATAATAAAGGTCCACATACAAGGGGCAATATAAAGCGACGTTCTTTTGCATTAACATTTTGTGCATCAACCCTAAACGCGCATGACAACCTCTGCTTCCCTCTGCGAAGGGCCTATCTTTTATTATTATCCTTTACCTTATGCAAGAGTCACGGTGATCTTCACCTTTCCTTTTTTCATTTTATCCTTTGGCAAACTCAGCATGTTGGAATGAACATGATACATATATATATATCTAGTTGGATGTAGGGGAGCTTGAATTATTATTGTTGACATTACCCTTGAGGTAAAGGTTGTGGGGCAAAACTGTAAGCCCCTATCTTCCTCTGTGTCCGATTAAAACTCCGTAACCACAAGTAGTGCGTGAGTGTTAGCAATTATGAAGGACTAAGTGATAGTTGAGTTTGTGGACTTGCTTTTAAGCTCTGACATAGAATCTTTCCGATGTTATGATAAATTGCAATTGCTTCAATGACTAAGGTTATAATTTGTTGGTGCTCAATAAGGTTTCTAATTCATACTTTTGCATTGTGAAAAGATCATCGCTTGAACATAAGTAATCATATGACAAAATCTATATATGTTGCTGTTCTGAAATAATCATGATGCCTTCATGTCCGTATTTTATTTTTATCGACGCCTCTACCTCTAAACATGAGGACATATTTATTGTTATCGGCTTTTCGCTTGAGCACAAGCGAGGTCTAAGCTTGGGGGAGTTGATACGTCCATTTTGCATCATGCTTTTATATCAATATTTATTGCATTATGGGATGTTATTTCACGTTATGTCACAATACTTATGGCTATTCTCTCTTATTTTACAAGGTTTACATGAAGAGGGAGAATGCCGGCAGCTGGAATTCTCGGCTGGAAAAGGAGCAAATATTGGAGGCCTATTCTGCGCAACTCCAAGAGTCTTGAAACTCCATAGAATATCTTAAAATAAATAAAGAAAAATCGCCACCAAAGATAAAGGCCAGGGGGCCCACACCCTGCTCACGAGGGTGGGGGTGCCCCCCCGGGCGTGCCCCCCTACCTCGTGGGCCCCCTAGTGGCTCTTTACGCCCATCTTCTCCTATATGAAGTCTTTCGATGAGAAAAAAATAGAAGGCAACCTTTCGGTACGAGACTCCGCCGCCACGAGGCGGAACCAATCTAGGGCTCCGGCAGAGCTGTTCTGCTGGGGGCACTTCCCTCAGGGAGGGGGAAATCATCACCATCATCATCATCAATGCTCCTCTCATCGGGAGAGGACAATCTCCATCAACATCTTCACCAGCACCATCTCATCTCCAAACCCTAGTTCATCTCTTGTATCCAATTTTTGTCTCCAAGTCCGAGATTGGTGCTAGTAGGTTGCTAGTAGTGTTGATTACTCCTTGTAGTTGATGCTAGTTGGTTTATTTGGTGGAATATCGTATCTTCAGATCCTTTATGCATATTATTACCCCTGTGATTATGAACATGAATATGCTTTGTGAGTAATTACGTTTGTTCCTGAGGACAAGGGAGAAGTCTTGCTATTAGTATTCGTGTGAATTTGGTGTTATGTGAACGTCGACTACATAACACTTCACCATTATTTGGGCCTAGAGGAAGGCATTGGGAAGTAATAAGTAGATGATGGGTTGCTAGAGTGACAGAAGCTTAAACCCTAGTTTATGCGTTGCTTCGTAAGGGGCTGATTTGGATCCATATGTTTCATGCTATGGTTAGGTTTATCTTAATACTTTTGTTGTAGTTGCGGATGCTTGCAATAGAGGTTAATCATAAGTGGGATGCTTGTTCAAGTAAGAACAGCACCCAAGCACCAGTCCACCCACATATCAAATTATCAAAGTACCGAACGCGAATCATATGAGCATGATGAAAACTAGCTTGACGATATTCCCATGTGTCCTCGGGAGCGCTTTTCCTATTATAAGAGTTTGTCCAGGCTTGTCCTTTGCTACAAAAAGGATTGGGCCACCTTGCTGCACTTTATTTACTTTTGTTACTTGTTGCTCGTCACAATTTATCTTATCACCAAACTATCTGTTACCACTTATTTCAGTACTTGCAGAGAAGACCTTGCTGAAATCCGCTTATCTTTTCCTTCTACTCCTCGTTCGGTTCGACACTCTTACTTATCGAAAGGACTACGATAGATCCCCTATACTTGTGGGTCATCAAGGGGCGCCTCCATTCTGCATCTAGCTTCCACCCCATGCCCCGGGAGGATCACACGGCGGGCCCATCCACGCCCATGCGCCCTCAGGCGTACCCCAAGGCTTCGTCAACACCAGCTCGACCATCAGCGCTTGACGTCCAGCTGCACCAGCATCGCCCCTGGTGAGCGAGGGCATGCGCATTGCTGCCTACGGCTCAGGCGGGCCACCGCCCTATCACCCCCAAGATGGTGCTTGAGCCAAGCCGCGTGGAGCGTGGGGCACTACGGCGAAACCTTCGGGGCAGCAACCCCGGAGGCTTATGTGCCTCATATGGTGGATCGGGAATACGCACTGGAAGAAGACCATGGCTCGTTCCTCGGGCCAGGCTAGGAGGAAGAGACGCCAGAAGCCAATCACTTTCAGGAGCCTCAAGGAAGCCTCGCCAACCGCGCAGGCGGCAGCAGCTATCGGGTACCGCTAATTCCTCAGGAGCAAGCTTATGCTAACCATGGGTCGCAGGAAGTCAAGGTCACTGCAGCGGAAGGCTGCCCCAGTGCGGCAGCCACCCTCCCCTCGGGAGGAGGGCACTGGGGGCTGCCGGAGAGAGGTCGGGAGCCAGGTCCCTCCCCACGGCGCGTGGAGCAAGGCGTTTCTCAGAGGTAGGCCCTCTGCTGGGGAGGTGCCGCAAGGCCTGCCCCCGGCAGAGGACCCGTGGTCGTCGAGGGAACCGCTGGCGTCCCTGTCGGTGTCAAAACTAGCGGATCTCGGGTAGGGGGTTCCGAACTGTGCGTCTAGGTGGATGGTAACAGGAGACAATGGACACGATGTTTTTACCCAGGTTCGGGCCCTCTCGGTGGAGGTAAAACCCTACTCCTGCTTGATTAATATTGATGATATGGGTAGTACAAGAGTAGATCTACCACGAGATCAGAGAGGCTAAACCCTAGAGGCTAACCTATGGTGTGATTGTTTTTCGTCCTACGGACTAAAACTCTCCGGTTTATATAGACACCGGAGAGGGCTAGGGTTACACAGAGTCGGTTACCATGATAGGAGATCTACATATCCGTATCGCCAAGCTTGCCTTCCACGCCAAGGAAAGTCCCATCCGGACACGGGACGAAGTCTTCAATATTGTATCTTCATAGTCTTGGAGTCCGGCCAAAGATGATAGTTCGGCTATTCGGACACCTCCTAGTCCAGGACTCCCTCAGTAGCCCCTGAACCAGGCTTCAATGACGACAAGTCCGGCGCGCATATTGTCTTCGGCATTGCAAGGCGGGTTCCTCCTCCGAATACTTCATAGAAGATTCTGAACAACAGGATAGTGTCCGACTTTGCAAAATAAGTTCCACATACCACCGTAGAGAGAATAATATTTACACAAGTTCAATCTGCTGATGTATTTCGTGGCGTGACATCACACCACGGCTAAGCCCTTATTCGAATTGCTTTTATTGTTCCACCTCAGCGCGTTTAGTGAAGCGGTTTCCTTGGCACATCTTGTCAAAGCAGAGATCGTGTGCCCTTATTCTGGGATTCTCATCAATACGGGCGTGGGTAACCCAGCCGTGCCCGTTGGCTCGCCCCCTCTATCGAATGCGAGTCCCAAACGACCACGGGGAGGGCTCTTGGTATTCAACCTCTTTATAACGAGACCAGGGCCTGCTCCTTTCTTTCAATCTCAATCGAATCCGCCCCTCACCTCGAGTTCCAACACCCAAAGCTCCAGGTTCAGGTGCTTCGGAACTTCGACAATGTCCGGCTCCGACCTGCAAGGCCGGTGGATGCCCTCTTCTGTTACGGAAGAAGACGTGCTAAAGCTGAGAGACGCCAGGTATCTAACCGACGAAATTTCACATAGGCTGCCTGCCCAAGGGCAGGTTATTCCTACTCCTGATCCTGGTGAGAGTGTGGTGTTTGTGTCTCACTTACTTTGGGGTTTAGGCTTCCCGACGGACCCCTTCGTGAGGGGGCTCATGTTTTATTATGGGCTGAGAATTTCATGACTTGGATCCGAAGTCCATCCTCCACATCTCATCGTTTATTGTCATATGTGAAGCCTTCCTCCGCATTACCCCTCACTTCGGATTGTGGCTCAAGACCTTCAAAGTGGAGCCAAAGATGATCAAGGGGCAGCAGGCAGAGTGCGGAGGGGCTGTTATAAGCAAGAATGCTGACGCTCCATGGCCCGAGGGATCTTTTCAAGAGGAGCTTGGTTTGTGGCAATAGGAGTGGTTTTACATAACCGCTCCCAGGGGAACCAAATGGGTGGCGCCACCTGCCTTCCGCTCGGGTCCTCCACAACGGCGGGCGTCATGGGTCAAAAAAGGGCTTGACTGGGGGGCCGTCCAAGGACGTACCTCTACTGCATGGCTGTATTCGAGACCTCCAAGAGAGAGAGAGATCAATCTGGTCGTCGTGGCGCAGGTCATGCTGATTCGGCGCCTTCTGCCCTGCAAACGTCACCCCCTCCACCTGTGGGAATTTAATCCGGAGGGACCACGAGCTCTCCAACACTTCATGGGTGTGACGCCCGTGGAGATGTATAAATTGTTCTTCGGATCACAAGAGATGTGTCCGGACTTGACCGAGGACGCAGGTCTTAGCTGCAATCGCTCGGATACTCAAGTAAGTAGTCCTGTGCCCGGACACGCTATCCGTACATTTATCATAAACTTGCCCTTTTAAGAGCTGTCCCTTGAACAGGAGTGGATAGCGAAAGCAAAACTAATAAGGTGTCCGGCCCCCTCCCTGAGACCACGCCAGATCCTGTGTTAACCAAGATGCTGGAGGTTGCGCCTTTGGAAGAGGGCAAAGGGGGGAACAGGGAAACTACTGCCTCCGCGAAGGAGGCTTTCAAGGAAGGGGGGATCGAGAATCCCTCCCTCTAGGGGGAGAAGAGGACCGCTTCTGAAGATCCGGAGGCCAAGGCCTCAAAGCGGGGGAAGAAATCTTCACCAGGGGGTCCTGCGCCAGGAGAAGCCCCCGACGCACTATTTCCCCAAGGGAATCAGCCCTCCAGCGAGCCGTAAGTAGAAAGGGGATTTTTGTAATAAGGGACATCCGTGTTTTTATTTCTGAAGATAACCGAAGTTTTACCTTGTAGTTCGGATCTCAGCCCTTCTCAGCAGAGCTCATCTTCGGGGGATCTTCGTCCGGAGATGATGGAAAGCGAAATGCCTCCATCTACCGTACCGCCATGCGGGGCGGACAACCCTGAGGTGTCGTCGTGGAGGGTTTCCTCGAGTCCGGCGGGGCCGGGAGGTCCGGCACCAACTGGTGTACGGTCGAAGGAGCTGAAGGATCTACTCGGGCGAGCGTCTATCTCAGAAGATCACCGTGCGTTAATGGGTACGGTGATTGAAAGGATTTCATCCGCTGAGAGCAGATTGCATGAAGCCGTCAGAAGTTTACTGACGGGGTTTGAGGTACGCGAAAACGATATACCTTCTGACAGTTTTACATATAGAATGCGCCCTGTATAGATAGTAGCCCCTGAGACTCGGTACGTTGTCGAAAGTGACAGCGCGCCGAGGATCATAATCTCAGTTGTAAGATGTCGCCTGTCCTATATAGGTGGCGGAGCGTCCGGTGGCCAGCCGGACTGATCAATTTGCCGAACTGAAGCGGCAACTTCACGTGGCGGATGCGGACATCGCGCTTGTCAATAAGCGGCTTGACGAGTCACAAGGTATGCGACTTCTCCGCAGACACCTGGTAAGGGAGCTTGACGCCCTTGCCTTACAGCATGTATGCTTTATGCAGATGGTGCCGCTGCTATGGAGAACCTTCGGGCGGAGCTAGCCCGAGTCAAGGAGCAAGCCAGAAAAAGTGATGCGGCTGCCTTGAGGGCGGCCGAGGAGCTAAAAGCCGAACAGGCTGCTCACTGCCGAAGCAGGGAGGAAATGGCCAAGATGGCCGGGAAGTTGAAGAATGCTACCGACCGCTGCGAGTTTCTTGAAAAAGAACGCCGAGCGGAGCAAGAGGACCTGAAGAAGGCCACCGCCGAAGCCAAGGATGCCCGCTCCGCGATGAGAGCTATAAAGGAGGAGCTACGTCAAGCCGGGAATATCGCGGCTGGAGAGCCCTTTCTGCTGCGGAGGAAGTTCACGGATCCGAAGTATGCTTAGTTGGGCCAGCTGTGGGGTGCAGAGGATGCTTATCTGGATTTGGCGGTGACTGCCGCAGACGCGGTCGCACACTTCCAGGCCAAAAGGATCACGGAATGGAAGAGCTTTTTTAGTCGCAGTTCCATAGTCCAGAGCGTCCGCTTCCATTAACCGATCGGTTAGACAAATGGGCTGAGCTGAATAGGTTGTCCGGATTTGCCATGAAGGATGTCGTGACTCATTTGTGGCCGAAAAGGCCCGAGCCGAAGAGTTATTTTAGCTTGGTGCAGCAGTTCCTTGATGCGGTGTCGCATATCGATGCAATGAAGCGGTCGGCATGCATAGAGGGTGCGTGGATGGCTCTTGCCCGTGTCAAAACATACTGGGTAGAGATGAATGCCACCGACGTTGTGTCCCAGGATTCGGACAGAAGCCGAGTACCTGCCGAGCACTATTTTGAGGAAGTCCTGAAGGGCGCTCGTTTAATAGAGACGCAGTGCTCGAAGGATATTATGTTCAAATGACATGTATGATTTGTGAAACCATGTTTCAAATATAATATAAGGTCTTTTTATACTTGTGCCTTCAAGTATTTAAATACCTCCTGTGCGGCCGTTAATGTATATGTGTATATAATGTGAAAGATGGCAGTCTTCGGCTTCAGTCCCCACGCACATAGTGCGGGGGTGTTTGCAAAAAAGCGCATTTTCACACTTAATCCAACATCTTGGTCCTGTGAAGGAGGTGATAGCGTAGCAAACTAGGCAACCGGACTATAATGCTTTATCACTTTCACTTAGCCATAGGAGTTCGATGGTGGGGCTACTATATAGCCCCTAGGGGCACCGTGCTCTCTGAATTCAGGGTGCGTATGTGCCTGACCGGGAAACGGTCCTTCGTTAAAGCGGAGGAATTCTAAACATTCCAGTGGGTCATCAAGTGGTTGACCAGTCTCACGCTATATCATGACAGTCAGTTTTCGGCTTTCTCTACTGAGGTGCTCACCAGGCCGAACCGGGGCACAATCGCAGTAGTTCTCCTGGTGCAGCGTTAGCCGATAGAGCGGAATGTAAGGCAGCAAAACACAGGAGCCGGGCAAACCCAACATTTGACCAAAGACATGATTCGGAGCTGATGCATATAAGGCCTAACTCGAGACGCCGAACACTCCCTAAGGTATTCGGTCTTTATGAAAATGGGCAGAACAATTCCCTAAAGCCCCTAGTGTCCAGGTACACGCGAAATTTTTTGACGCGGCCGATGCCAAAACGCCAGCCTCCTTCTCGGTTATAGCAAGAAACCGGGGGATGTGTATTAACAAGAGACAGTAAAAAAAAAGGTTTACGCAGGGTCTTAATCTGAAAAGAATCCTTGCAACGGGTCCATGTTGCACGTCTGCGCCTGTGTCTCCGTTGTGCCGTATCCTGGACGGGTGTAGCACGGTGTTCATCTGTAAAAGAGAAGAACTTAGTTGGAAAAAAAGATCGTGCGAAAAATGTATTTTAAAATAAACAGAGTATGATTCAAAAAATGAATAAAATTGAGCTTTATTGTCTCTTGTTGTACATGCGTGGAACCCCTTGTAAGGGGGTACGCGGCTAGTAAGCCCCTTGTTTATTTATACTGGACTCGCCTAACCGTGTCTGGGGTCTAAATGACCTGTTTAGGTGCTTTGATCAGCAAAGCCGGATTAGTGTGTGGCTGTCCAGGTAGTCTCACGTTCTTCCATATTCGAGGAACACTCAAAGTTTCCCTTTAATGAGATGATGCCGCGTGGACCGGGCATTTTGAGTGTAAGAGATGCGTAATGCGGTATTGCGTTAAAGCGGGCGAAAGCTTCGCGTCCCAATAGTTCTTGGTAGCTACTTGTAAATGGGGAGATGTGGAAGACTAACTTTTCACGACGGAAGTTGTCGGATGAGCCGAACACAACTTCTAGTGGTAGAGAGCCCGTACGATGGGCATATGGGCCTGGCATCACTCCTTTAAAGGAAGTGTTGCTATGGCGAATTTTGGTTGGGTCTATCCCCATTCTGCGGATTGTGTCCTAATATAGCAGGTTTAGATCACTGCCACCGTCCATTAGGACTTGTGTAAATTGGAGTCTGTCGATTATAGGATCTAATATCAAGGCAGTCCATCCCGCGTTTCGGATATTTCTGGAGTAGTCCTGATGATTGAAGGTGATTGGTTTTGACAACCAGTGTTGGGGCTCCGTTGGGGTAGACGCGCGGTGCGTATTTCAATGGGTGCCGCTCTGATTTTCCCTTTTGTCACTTGAAGTGAGTTTACTGTTTTGACCTCTTGTGGGAAATTCTTTTCTTTTCCGGTGCTCTGCTTGTGGGGTTCGTCATCGTCCTCACTTGGTGTGTCGAGCCCCTTGTGTTCGGCGTTAAGTCAGCCGGACTATTTGAAGACCCAACAATCTCTGTGGGTATGGTTTGTAGGCTTCCCGGGGGTACTGTGGATTTAGCATATCTTGTCCAAGATTTTGTTTAGGTTGGATAGCTCGTCGCCGTTGTCCTTAAGAGGCAGTTTTTTGTTGTTCTGCCGAGAACTTTTGAATCCGGTGTTGACTGTCGTGCTCTTCGGACTGTTTCCCTTGGTCCGGCGCTGGTCCTTGCTGCGTCGTGGTTTCCCATTTCTATCCTTGACTTCGGACGTACTTGGGTCGCTGGTACTGCACCTTGCCAGCCAGCTATCCTCTCCCGCGCAAAAGCGGGTCATGAGGCTTGTTAATGCGGCCAATGTTCTTGGCTTTTCCTGGCCGAGGTGTCTGGCGAGTCATTCGCCTCGGACGTTATGTTTGAAAGCTGCTAAGGCTTCAGTGTCCGGACAGTCGACTATTTGGTTCTTTTTGGTGAGGAACCTATTCCAGAATTTGCGGGCTGACTCTCCGGGCTGTTGATTTATGTGACTTAAATCGTCTGCATCCAGAGGGCGGACATAAGTCCCCTGAAAATTTGCCCGAAACGCATCCTTGAGCTCTTCCCACCTTCCAATGGTATTTTCTGGGAGGCTTTTGAGCCAATGCCGTGCTGGCCCTTTGAGCTTGAGGGGTAAGTATTTTATGGTGTGGAGGTCATCTCCTCTAGCCATGTGTATGTGCAGGATGTAATCCTCAATCCAAACTCCAGGGTCTGTTGTTCCGTCGTATGCCTCTATGTTTATGGGCTTAAATCCCGCTGGGAATTCATGATCCAGCACCTCATCGATGAAACATAGGGGGTGTGCGGCGCCCCTGTATTAGGGTGTGCCGTGATGTTCGAATACTCGACGTGTTGTATTGCTTTTTAGAGCTTGCTTTCTTGTCACATAGATAGACCTGACTGGGCCATCCTTTTGGTGCGGATCCTTATGTGGATCGCATGCTGGCTTGTGTGCGGCACCACTTGCCGCTCTATGTTTGCCGTGTGGTCGTCTATCCGACCAGGCGGCATCTTTGTTCTTTGATCATGGGGGCTCTACGGCCTCCTCGTCAAATTCGGGTAGTAGCTTGCGCTTCAGGTAGCTCTTTGTTTGGCGACTATCGCCGTATTTGTCTGCGGTGTTGAGTACTTTGCTCCATCTCATTCTGAGTGCGTCTTCCGCTGTTTTGAGCTTCCGCTTATGCTTCTTTAGACTACATGCAGTGGCGACAAGCATTTTGTGGAGGTTCTTCTGCTCCAACGATGTGGTCGGCGTGAGATCGTCCGGACTGTTATCTTCGCCGGGGACGGATTGTCTATCCAAGTTATCCTGTTCAGATGGTTGCTCGAGGGCATGTTCGTCGTCCACCGGTTCACCCTGCTCTATGGCTGGGTCTGTATGGGTGATGTCTTTGTCGAGGCGGGACTTTGAGCGGCGCTTACGTCACCATTTTGACTGTTTTTTGAGGTAATTATCCTTCGCAGTGTCCTGTTGTTCCTTGTTATCGCTTCCTTTAGGAGTAACCACCATGTATACATCATGAGTTGAGGTGGCCTTCCAGTGCCCTGTAGGCGCTGGTTCTTGGTCGTCTCCGGCATTGTCGTCCATACCGTCGATGTCTTCGGAGTCAAAATCGAGCATGCCGTTAGATCATCGACAATGGCTACAAAGTGGGTGGTGGGTGGGCATTCAATTTCTTCGTCGTCCGCATCCCAACCTTCCTGACCATAGTCCGGCCAGGGCTCTCCTGATAAAGAGAGAGACTTTAGTGAATTCAGGATGTCGCCAAAGGGCGAGTGCTGAAAGATGTCCGCGGCGGTGAACTCCATAACAGGCGCCCAATCAGATTCGATTGGCAGGGGCGCGGAAGGTTTGGAGTCCGGAGAGGAGTCCAACACCTTAGAGTCACGAGCTTCACAAAGGACAGGGTTGGTATTCGGCTCTATCGCCATAGAGGTAGCAGGCCCCGAGGCGGTGTCCAGCCACCCGTCCTCGATCGGTGCAGTCGGCTCCGAGCTAAGGGTCGGAGCGGACACTTGTGCGGCCTCCAGGGCACTGTCCGGCGGCAGAGCTAGATCATGCCCATCGTGACAGTGCGGCGCGCTTGGCTGTGGCTCGAACCCGTCGAAGATCAAGTTTCTGCGGACGTCAGCTGTATAGTTCAAACTTCCAAATCTGACCTGATGGCCAAGGGCATAGCTTTCAATCTGCTCCAGATGGCCAATCGAGTTGGCCCGCAGTGCAAAGCCACCGAATACGAAGATCTGTCCGGGGAGAAAAGTCTCACCCTGGACCGCGTCGTTGTTGATGATCCAAGGAGCCATCGGGCCTAAAGGCGACGACACAGAGGAACTCTCAATGAAAGCACCAATGTTGGTGTCAAAACCGGCGGATCTTGGGTAGGGGGTCCCGAACTGTGCGTCTAGGCGGATGGTAACAGGAGACAAGGGACACGATGTTTTTACCCAGGTTCGGGCCCTCTCAGTGGAGGTAAAACCCTACTCCTGCTTGATTAATATTGATGATATGGGTAGTACAAGAGTAGATCTACCACAAGATCAGAGAGGCTAAACCCTAGAGGCTAACCTATGGTATGATTGTTGTTCGTCCTACGGACTAAAACTCTCCGGTTTATATAGACACCGGAGAGGGCTAGGGTTACATAGAGTCGGTTACAATGATAGGAGATCTACATATATGTATCGCCAAGCTTGCCTTCCACGCCAAGGAAAGTCCCATCCGGACACGGGACAATGTCTTCAATCTTGTATCTTCATAGTCTTGGAGTCCGGCCAAAGATGATAGTTCGGCTATCCAGACACCCCCTAGTCCAGGACTCCCTTAGTCCCCTTTACCCCATTAGCGTTGTCCTTGGTTTTCGATCGCCCTCAATGGTGGTCGAGGGTGGCGCAAGGCGGGGCCCTCATCTAGCGGTATGAAGCAAGGCCGGTACCTGTGAAGAAGGCCCAGTGCCTGTGAAGCTCGTCGACCGTGACACTCTCACGTAATAATGAGTTGGGGCTGTACACGCCCCAGAGTCTCCGGAGAGCCTCCCTCGGTCCTCGGGGGCTCCCTCCCACGCCCAGTGGCAGCACTTAGCTCCGCGCTGGTGAGAAGACATTGAAGACTAGACTAGGTGTCGGATGCAGCCTTTTGTTTTGCTTCCTTTTGTGCGGTCGAACTTTCTCGCCTCGGATTTAAGTTGAAGTTGAATTTGTGTTTGCGTGTGTGGGGAGGGGTGACTTGTCTTGTTCGCGTGCTTTCTCGTCTTCTGGTTTCTGCTCAAGTTGGAATTTGCACTAGCTGCCTCTCCCTCATGAGCCCCTCGCGGGCGGGGCTGGGCTCAGCACACGCGCGCATGCCGTCCTGTGGCCGGCACTCGCTCTCGCAAGGCTCTCGCCGCATGGTCAACAGGTCTCCTGAGGGACCCTCGAAGAGTCAACACAAGCCTACTCGAGGCTCGCCCAGGATAAAGGTAAAATCACAGCAACCAAACTCATCGCAGGGCCCATAACATCATGCGGGTTCCCATTCGGCGCAGTCCTTAACAACGCATGGACAACAATCCTTTTTACATGAGGGGCTCCCCCTCCCAAAATTCTCTTACAACCTTCAGGTCCATGCCCGAGCTTTTTCGCGCAAGATAAACGGTAGGGGGCGCAGGATCAATCAGACATGTCGCTCACCGCATCCTCTTGGTCCTCTCCGGAAGCATCGCTGGCGCCACTGTCGCTGTCGCTGGCTTCACCATCACCGTCGTTGGCTCCATCTTCGCCGCCGTTTGCCATGTCACCTTCATCCGCAACAACTACCACCCCGTCATCATCAGAGGTGAAGGCCCGGACAAGTGCATCCACATTGTCCTTCACCCACCGCGCCAGGTCGTCTCGGATAGCCTCAGCCACCAGGGCGATGGCGGTGTCGAAGTCAAAGTGGGGGTCGATGTTCTGAAGATGGCTGAAGACGCGGGAGAACGCACACACAAGCAGGCCATGGCTCCCCTCATCGACAAGCTGACGAGCCCTCTCAGAGCGATTCTCCGGATGCGCCACCATGTCTGTGAATAACTAGAGATTACCGGCATAGTTGGTCACACTGAGGTTGCTTAGCGGTCACGTCGCAGATATTGCCCAAGGCCGAGTTGGCCCTTTCCCTGAGCGTTCAGAGCATGGGGTCATGCATGTGCTCCAGCGTCTGCCGCTGGCAAATCTCATCTTCGTTCCGCCGTGTAACGGACTCGGTGTCATCGACCCTCCATTGGAGGAGAGGCAGCTCGGCGCAGGAGGAGGCCAACTCAGCCTGTGCCACGCCTAGGGCGGCTGCGGTGCCCTCAGCACGCTGTGTTGCTTCAGTCAGCTTGGTCCTAAGAGTGGTAGTCCTGCCCACAGCCTCGGCCATGATCAGCTCCGACCTCTCGTCATACTCACGCTTAAGACCCACGCAAACTTCCGCCACGCGGCGGTCGATCTCTTCTTGGATTCGGACCACCTGCGCGCCAACCTCATCCTCCGCCTGGGTAACCTGGCGCTCCCTTGTCTCCAACCATTCAAGATGGAGGTTGTGCTCAGCAGCCTCCAACGTTAGTGCTTCCTCGTGCCTCCAGAGCTCCTCCTCTTCGATGGGCGTCCCCTTCAGCGACGCAAGGGCAGGTTGGTGCAGCTCCACTTGCTGCTCCAGGGAATGGCACCAGGCTTTGAGCTCCCACGCTCGCTCCTCCGTGATCTCGCGTCATCGGACTGCCTCTTGAGCCTCCTCAATGGCTCGGGAGCAGGCCTTTCGCGAGGCCACAAGAGATGCTTCAGCCTTTGCGTTGTTAAGATCACGCTCATGGCGCACAAGGCTGACGGCCACCTTCAGCTTGCGCCGGTCCTCAACCAGCCATAGACCTTCGGCTTCAAGACACGCGTCTGTGTCTGCGAGCTCTCCATCGAGCTGGCCCATCATGTCCGTCGCCTTCCGGAGAAACTCTCGGCGGATGGTGTTGCGCTCTTGCGCACGCTTGAGCATGTCGTCAACATTGTCCCCCGCCGTCGGCGTCAGCAGAGGGCCCTGAAGTGGTTAGCCCCCTCTCGGCAGGGGGCTGGGGACTGGCGCCCCCACAATCGCCGGACGGGCCCCACGAGGGACCCAGCCCGGCATTGATCCATCCCCAGAAGAGGATCCAAAGATAGACTTCAACCACTCACCATCCATGATCAGGGGAGGAGCCCGAAGCAGGCGGGTTGTACCCCGGGCGAGCTCACGAAGGAAGAACGGCGAGCGCACAGGCTCAAGGCACACCGCTGGTCAGCCCACCTCTCTAGCCAAACTCACATCAGGGGTAGCGCGCAGGCTCAGGATGCTCAAGGTCAGTGATGAAGATGAAGCCTGAGGAGGTGGCTTCTTGGATGGCTCCGCAGGCTCGACAAGAGGGATCCTGATGGGCCACAGTCAGCGAAGGGAACAACAAATAAGGAGTTACAAGAAGGAGGAACTTACTCGTCCATGGCGAAGTATTTCCTATGCTTCAACGGGCGGCAGGGGCGATCACTGCCACTCGGAGCCTCCTACCTCTTGCGGAGGGCGTCGAAGTCTATGCAGAACCAACCCAAGCTATCGACATGAGGGCCGGCGCGTGGCATGGATGAAGAAGCACCCAGGCGACTTGCATCAGGGGCGCCAGGCTAGGAGGAGCGATCAGGAACCACCTCTTGATGGCCTGCCGAGGCCTCAGGGGTTTTGGCCTCGGGAGCCACAGGTTGCGTCCCCTCATCAACTACTGCCTCGGGACGGATTTTGCAAGTTCCGGAGGATGACGCCTCGGGAGCCCCGTGCGACATCGGCATCTCAACACCAGACCCCCCAGCCTCCAGCGAT